>NC_056454.1:9724734-9897293 GCF_018296145.1 Oncorhynchus tshawytscha | reverse complement strand
TAATCACTGTCAGAGCAGACTAAACACCAGGACTCCTTATTGTGTCCAATCCAACTGTCATCCTCTTCTCCCTTCCTCTTTATTCTTTTGTACACCACACCAATGTAAGCCTTGCCACCATCCCAGTCACCATCCCTCTCCACCTCCCAGTAATAACGACATCCAGATAAGCCTTCTCTGCAGAGAACTTGGTGACGACAATCAAATCTGTCTGGATGGTCTTCATAATGCTGCTTCTCCACCACACATGTCATTTTACAGTTCCCCTCAGACAGTATCAGGTATGTGTTTGCTGTATTTGGGTCCAGGGTGAGATGACAGGCATCTGTAGACAAACGGAGAGTTTAATCAAACCACATCTTCATATAAAATGTTGTTTTGTAGGAACAGAACAAGTATTGATTAGTTACTATGTTACTACAGTTCTGAATATACAGTTAATTAGGATTGAAGAGACTTACATTTCCTCAGCCCTGATTTCAGCCTGCACTCTCCACCATGATCCACACTGTCGGAGAAACAGGTTATTGACTGACAAAGACCTAATAAAGCAGTCAACATTTAAACCATATTGTTGTGTTCTGGTTTCAGTTCATTACTAGAGACGTACAGGTATTCTATCCTATCTGCATACAGTGCCTTGCAAAAGTATGCATCCCCTTGGTGTTTTTCCTATTTTGTTGCATTACAACCTGTATTTTTAATAGATTTTTTGGGGATTTCATGTAATGGACAAAATAGTTTAAATTGGTGAAGTGGAATTTAAAAGTGAACTTGTTTGAAAATATTCAAAACGGAAAAGTGGTGTGTGCATATGTATTCACCCCTTTGCAATGAAACCCCTCAATAAGATATGGTGCAACAATTACCTTCAGAAGTCACATAATTAGTTACATAAAGTCCACCTGTGTGCAATCTAAGTGTCACATGATCTGTCACATGATCTCAGTATATATAACCTGTTCTGAAAGGCCCCAGAGTCTGCAACACCACTAAGCAAGGGGCACCATGAAGACCAAGGAGCTCTCCAAACAGGTCAGGGACAAAGTTGTGGAGAAGTACAGATCAGGGTTGGGTTATAAAAAAAGATCAAACTTTGAACATCCCACGGAGCACCATTATATCCATTATTAACAAATGGAAAGAATATGACAACCCAACAACCCTGCCAAGAGAGGGCCGCCCACCAAAACTCACAGACCAGGCAAGGAGGGCATTAATCAAGAGGCAACGAAGAGACCAAGGATAACCCTGAAGGAGCTGCAAAGATTGGAGTATCTGTCCATAGGACCACTTTAAGCCATATACTCCACAGAGCATTACGGGAGAGTGGTCAGAAAAAAGCCATTGCTTAACGAAGAAAATAAGCAAACACGTTTGGTGTTCGCCAAAAAGCTTGTGGGAGACTCCCCAAACATATGGAAGAATGTACTCTGGTCAGATGAGACTAAAATGTAGCTTTTTAGCCATCAAGGAAAACGCGATGTCTGGTGCAAACCCAACACCTCTCATCACCCCGAGAACACCATCCCCACAGTGATGCATGGTGGTGGCAGCAGCATCATGCTGTGGGGATGTTTTTCATCTGCAGGGACTGGGAAACTGGTCAGAATTGAATGAATGATGGATGGCGCTAAATCCAAGGAAATTCTTTACGGACACCTGTTTCAGTCTTCCAGAGATTTGAGACTGGGACGGAGGTTCACCTTCCAGCAGGACAGTGACGGAGTACAATTCATTACTAGAGACATACAGGTATTCTATCCTACCTACTGCATACAGAACGGAGTACAATTCATTACTAGAGACATACATTTATTCTATCATCCCTACTGCATACAGAACAGAGTACAGTTCCAACAGGATATCAGAGATGCAGAAGAAGAGTATTCATGTGGTGATGATGTATGCTGTGTTGGAGTGCTCAGCCTGCTGGGTAAACGTCCCCTTAATTCTACCATCATGTCCTCATGTTACTGACCCTACTACACTACATATGACACAACCGCTGCTCACACTATTAGGACATATATTCTGACTTACTTCAGCTTCATCAGTTTACATGTGGGATCCACCAGAGCAGCTGAAAGCAGTCCCCCTGCAGAGTCTCCTGGGTGATTGTAGCTCAGGTCTAGCTCTTTCAGGTGGGAGGCGTTTGACCTCAGAGCTAAAGACAGAGCAGCACAGCCTTCCTCTGTGACCAGACAGCCAGACAGCCTACAGAGAGACACACAACAGCTGTCTAGGTTGATGTACTGGTGTCAATCATCTTGTAGGACACCCATCCATTTGTCCATGACACAAACAATGTGATAAAAAATAAGATTATCTGAGAATTAGTTTCAATAAACTCATTACTGACCTGACTGAAACAGCTGTACTTACCCCAGTGTGTGTAGTTTACAGTCTGGATCCTTCAGTCCAGCAGACAGCAACGTAACTCCTGAGTCCTGCAGGTCATTGTCTCTCAGCTCCAGTTGTTTCAGTTGTGAGCTGGGTGAACTCAGGACTGAGGCCAGATCAGAACAGGTACCCTCTGTCAGACCACACTGACCCAGACTAGAGGGCAGAAGAGCACAGGATTAACAAATGTTCAAACACACATAATAACTCATTGTCAAGTTATTTAACTCACACTAGTGTCTGTATGTTGCAGAGTGGACTGGTTAGTCCAACACAGAGCAGCTCCACTCCTCTGTCTCCCAGGTCATTGTAGCTGAGGTCCAGTTCTCTCAGGGGGGAGTTTGGTGTCTGCAGAGCTGAGGTCAGAGTCTCACAGGATTTATATGTGAGTTTACAGCTTTCCAGTCTGGAGAGAGGAGATAATCTGTTAGATATACAAATCCTTCATTATAATGATACTGTATACATCAACTCAATAACATAACTTACAGTGCTCTCTTACAGGTTCTCACTACCGACAGCAACCTCTGATAACCTTTCTCTGATGTGTTGTATGTCTTCAGGTCAAACTCCTCCAGCACCTCCTCTGACATCAGTAACAGGTAGGCCAGGGCTGAACATTGGTCAGGTTTTAGCTCTGTTTCTGAAAGAGTTCCTGAACGCAGCGAGGTCTGCATGTCTTCAACTAGAGAGTTGGCACCAAGTTCATTCAGACAGTGGAACAAGTTGATGATCCTTTCTGGTGAGGATTCCTGGTTGATGTTGTCTGTAAGGTACCTGACTGTTCTCTCAACTGTTTCCTCATTGGTCTGTGTGGTACATCCTGTCTGTGTCAGAAGGCCTCGTAACAGATTCTGATTGGACTCCAGTGAGAGACCCAGAAGGAAGCAGAGGAACAGGTCCAGGTGTCCAATCTCACTCTTCAAGGCCTGGTCCACTGCTCTCCTGTGTAAGTCAGACAACTGGATTGACTCCTCTTCATCATTGTCATCCTTTTTGTCTTCATCGGAATCATCATCATCGGAATCATTATCATCGATTGACGTTAACTTGTCTGGCTTCAACTTGCATGACCAGAATTTGAATCGGCTGTTTTCATAATAATCTTGACCCTTAGTGACTGCTTTGGGGGAGAAAACATTTTCCTTCTTGTCCAGACATGATTCTAAAGCATGCACTGCTGCTAGAAACTCCTGAATGCTCAGATGCACAAAGCTGTAGACCTTGTCTTGGTACAGCCCAGATTCTTCTTTAAAGATCTCTGTACACAATGCTGAGTACTCTGATGCCTCTGTGACATCAAGGCCACACTCTCTCAGGTCCTCCTCATAGAAGATCAGGTTGCCCTTCTGCAGCTGTTGGAAAGCCAGCTTTGCCAGTTTCAGGATCAACTCTTTGTCTGACCGAGACAGTTCCTTTGGGTTTGTCTCTGTGGCTTTGTTGTACTTCCTGTTCTTCACAATGATTTGGATCATGAAGTGTGAGTACATCTGGGTCAGAGTTTTGGGGACTTCATCCTTCTCTGCCTCTTTCAGCATCATCTCAAGGACAGTGGCTGATATCCAACAGAAGACTGGCATGTGGCACATGATGTGGAGGCTCCTTGATGTCTTCATGTGTTTGATGATTTCATTGGCCAGATTCTGATCTGTGATTTTCTTCCTGAAATACTCCTCCTTCTGTGGATCATTGAACCCTCGTACCTCAGTCACCTGGTCAACACACTCAGGAGGGATCTGATTGGCTGCTGCAGGCCTTGAGGTTATCCAGATGAGAGCAGAGGGAAGCAGATTCCCCTTGATGAGATTTGTCAGCAGCACGTCCACTGAGGTTGGCTCCGTGACATCACAGCACTTCTCATTGTTTTTAAAGTCTAGAGGAAGTCGACACTCATCCAGACCATCAAAAATGAAAACAGTTTTGGTTTCACCATCTTCAATGCTGTCAATCTCTTTCAGCTCTGAGAAGTAGTGGGAAAGAAGTTGCATCAGACTGTATTGGTCCTTTTTCAGGTTCAGATCACGGAAAGGAAGAGGAAACATGAAATGAACATCCTGATTTGCTTTTCCCTCTGCCCAGTCAAGGATGACCTTCTGCACAGAGACAGTTTTTCCAATGCCTGCGATTCCTTTTGTCAGCACAGTTCTGATTGGTTTGTCTTGTCCAGGTAAAGGCTTGAAGATGTCGTTGCATTTGATTGGTGTCTCTTGTGTGGTTAGTTTCTTGGATGCCATCTCTATCTGTCTAACCTCATGTTCATTACTGACCCCTCCACTTCCACCCTCTGTGATGTAGAGCTCTGTGTAGATGTCCTTGAACAGACTTTGGTTTCCATGGTGTCCAATTCCTTCAGATATGTGTTGATACTTGTGTTTCAGTTTAGCCTTAATGTCTTGTTGGACTGTCAGCAGAGTTTGACCTGTAGGAAAACAATGAGAGTTGGGACTCACAAGTTTGTGTGTGTGTGTTTTATAGGGGTGTTTGTACCGTTCTTTGTAATATTATATGAAACACAGTCTTACTTCTTCTGTCCAAAAGGTTGTGTGTGATCTTTAATACATCCTCACTGTCCAAACTCTCCACTTCCTTATTGTCATCTGGTAATGGTTCCTGGCTGAAAGCAGGTGGCTGATCACTCCTCATTGATAGCAGGCTGGTTGTAGGTGACTCTGCTCTGGGCTTCTGGACACTGAACAAAACAGGGAGACAGATCACCTCATCAAAATCAAATCAATACCTCATCTACTTCCTTTCAACAACACTTATATCTTCAAGAGAACTGTATATTTTACATTTGATCTCTTACCTCTTCGAACTGGTGTCTTGGGTAATTCTGGAGGCAGTGTTCCCCTCCTCTCTCTCCCCAATTAGACTCATTTTAGAGGCAGTGGTCCCCTCCTCTCTCTCCCCAGAGAGACTAATTTTAGAGGCAGTGGTCCCCTCCTCTCTCTCCCCAGAGAGACTCATTTTAGAGGCAGTGGTCTCCTCCTCTCTCTTCCCAGAGAGACTCATTTTAGGTGTAAGTCACAGGTCACTCAGCTACAATAAGAGATAACAGAACAGTCAATATTTCTGAACATTGAAGAACCATTAACAATGACAACACTTTTACTGTCTGTGGTCAAAGAGTTAAATCAGAGAATTCATGTTGCATTTAAACATACGCAGTCCAATATGTTATTAATTTGATTTGACTTGGATCCCGATAAGCTGAGTCCATAACAACAGCTAGTCTACCTGGTTGGATCCCCTGACTCCATAACAGCAGCTAGTCTACCTGGTTGGATCCCCTGACTCCATAACAACAGCTAGTCTACCTGGTTGGATCCCCTGACTCCATAACAGCAGCTAGTCTACCCGGGGTACACACAACTAAAAGAACATTCCAGTTTAGACTGAAAGACGGTAGTAGACATTATGAACATTTACCAAGGATACATGACAAACAGTTAAAATAGCTGGCAGGTATTTGTTCTATACCAAGTGTAAGGTTCTGCTTTTTCTTTGTGCTCTGGAACGACGCCCTGTTTCTTTGTGTTCTGGAACGTAGCCCTGTTTCTTTGTGTTCTGGAACATAGCCCTGTTTCTTTGTGTTCTGGAACGTAGCCCTGTTTCTTTGTGTTCTGGAACGTAGCACTGTTTCTTTGTGTTCTGGAACGTAGTCCTGTTTCTTTGTGTTCTGGAACGTAGCCCTGTTTCTTTGTGTTCTGGAACGTAGCCCTGTTTCTTTGTGTTCTGGAACGTAGCCCTGTTTCTTTGTGTTCTGGAACGTAGCCCTGTTTCTTTGTGTTCTGGAACTTAGCCCTGTTTCTTTGTGTTCTGGAACGTAGCCCTGTTTCTTTGTGTTCTGGAACGTAGCCCTGTTTCTTTGTGTTCTGGAACGTAGCCCTGTTTCTTTGTGTTCTGGAACGTAGCCCTGTTTCTTTGTGTTCTGGAACGTAGCCCTGTTTCTTTGTGTTCTGGAACGTAGCCCTGTTTCTTTGTGTTCTGGAACGTAGCCCTGTTTCTTTGTGTTCTGGAACGTAGCCCTGTTTCTTTGTGTTCTGGAACGTAGTCCTGTTTCTTTGTGTTCTGGAACGACGCCCTGTTTCTTTGTGTTCTGGAACGAGCCCTGTTTCTTTGTGTTCTGGAACGTAGCCCTGTTTTCTTTGTTTGTTCCTCTGTTCGTTTCTAATCTGGTCTCATCAGCTCCTGTTTTCTTTCTGTTTGTTCTGGAACGTAGTGTGTGATTTTTTAAACTTTCTACCTGTGTTTTACTGGACTGCTTGTGACCATGATTCCTGCCTTCTGTGAAGGCAAAATCAACTTCTGCTTGCTTTGTGTTCTGGAATATTCTTTACCGCTGTTTCTTTGTGTTCTGGGAACGTGGCTCTGTCTTTCATTTATGTGCCATCTTCTCCGAGCCTGTCCCCTCTGTTCAGGTTCTAATCTGGTCTCATCAGCTCCCTATTTAGTTCAGTTCTTTCTGTTTGTATGTTTGTGAGGTAGTGTGGTGATTTTTTTTGCCTTTCTACCTGTGTCCCTTTCCATTGACTGCTTGTGACCATGATTCCTGCCTTCTCCGAAGGCTGTCAACTTCTGCTGTGCTCTGCGTGTGAATCTTCTCCCTGAATCTTCTCCGCCAGCCTGCTCACCTTCTCCTCCGGAATGGATTCAGCGGATCTACCATCTTCTCCGCCAGCCTAACCCAGCAAGAGGAGCGATGGAGGTAATGTAACCATCTTCTCCGCCAGCCTGTCCCTTCTCCTCCGATGTCAGGTATCATAACCATCTTCTCCGCCAGCCTGTCCCTTCTCCTCCGATGTCAGGTATCATAACCATCTTCTCCGCCAGCCTGTCCCTTCTCCTCCGATGTCAGGTATCATAACCATCTTCTCCGCCAGCCTGTCCCTTCTCCTCCGATGTCAGGTATCATAACCATCTTCTCCTGCCTGTCCCTTCTCCTCCGATGTCAGGTATCATAACCATCTTCTCCGAGCCTGTCCCTTCTCCTCCGATGTCAGGTATCAAACCATCTTCTCCGCCAGCCTGTCCCTTCTCCTCCGATGTCAGGTATCATAACCATCTTCTCCGCCAGCCTGTCCCTTCTCCTCCGATGTCAGGTATCATAACCATCTTCTCCGCCAGCCTGTCCCTTCTCCTCCGATGTCAGGTATCATAACCATCTTCTCCGCCAGCCTGTCCCTTCTCCTCCGATGTCAGGTATCATAACCATCTTCTCCGCCAGCCTGTCCCTTCTCCTCCGATGTCAGGTATCATAACCATCTTCTCCGCCAACAGCACAGAACCTCCGATGTCAGGTATCATAACCATCTTCTCCGCCAGCCTGTCCCTTCTCCTCCGATGTCAGGTATCATAACCATCTTCTCCGCCAGCCTGTCCCTTCTCCTCCGATGTCAGGTATCATAACCATCTTCTCCGGCCTAAATTCTCCTCCGATGTCAGGTATCATAACCATTCTCCTCCAGCCTGTCCCTTCTCCTCCGATGTCAGGTATCATAACCATCTTCTGCCAGCCTGTCCCTTCTCCTCCGATGTCAGGTATCATAACCATCTTCTCCGCCAGCCTGTCCCTTCTCCTCCGATGTCAGGTATCATAACCATCTTCTCCGCCAGCCTGTCCCTTCTCCTCCGATGTCAGGTATCATAACCATCTTCTCCGCCAGCCTGTCCCTTCTCCTCCGATGTCAGGTATCATAACCATCTTCTCCTCCAGCCTGTCCCTTCTCCTCCGATGTCAGGTATCATAACCATCTTCTCCGCCAGCCTGTCCCTTCTCCTCCGATGTCAGGTATCATAACCATCTTCTCCGAAAGCCTTCCTTCTCCTCCGATGTCAGGTATCATAACCATCTTCTCCGCCAGCCTGTCCCTTCTCCTCCGATGAGCCCATGCATCTAACCGCCGTCCGATGCTCCAGCCTGTCCCTTCTCCTCCGATGCCAGGTATCATATGAACGTTCATGCCTGGAAAATATGAGGTTCAAAAATGTCAGGGATTTCTGATGCAATGCAGGAGCACAACCCCTGCTAACTTCTCGATAAGAGCAGGGTGGATTTTGATCATCTACTCACAGGCAAAGCTCTGGATCCACCATATGGACTGCCAACAGAGAGAACTCAGAAGGGACCCATTTCCACACGCTTTCAAAGAGGTATTCATTCGATCACTCTCCCTTCTATAGGAGACCTTATGGAAATTCAATAAGGACGCAATTCAGATGCCGCAATTCCGAGTATGCCTTCGAGTTCCGCACCATGTCTGCAGGGAGTGGATGGAATCAGTCTGTTTTAGTCAGTCTGTTTTACTTAGCATCTACCGAAGAGGGCTCAACATGGAACTTCTGGCAGAGCTGGCCTGTAGAGGTGAGCTTCAGGATTTAAATCAATACATTCGTTTCGCCATCGACCACCTCATCGCCAACCTCCGAAGAACAGGAACCCGAAACCTTCTCTTTCCATGATTCCGTCTTCCTGTCAGTTTTCCAGAGCCCATGCAGTTGGACCGTGCTCCTGTCCCGTGTATTGAACGTCAAAAGCGAATCCAAGAAGGGCTCTGCCTACACTGTGGAGGGAAAGATCATCTACTCAGGCATTGCTCTGTCCCCCCACAGAGAGATGAGAAGGGTCCCTCCACTGCCATGCAAGTAGGCGTGTCCTTTTTTCTAAATATCTCTCAGAACCAATTCTCCATCCCAGTATTGATGACAGTGAAGGGGGTTACCAAGTCCGTAGAGGGCTCGATAGATTCATCAATCACCAGCGAGTAGAAGAGTTTGACATTGATCTAACACCTGTCACCCCTCCCTTAAGGATTAACACCCTGGACTAGCAGCCATTGGGCACGGGGTTCATCACGCACCTGACCACAGAGCGTCACCCCTCCCATAAGGATTAACACCCTGGACTGGCAGCCATTGGGCACGGGGTTCATCATGCACCTGACCACAGAGCGTCACCCTCCAGATTAGTGTTTTCCACACTGAAACCATTCAACTCATGGAACTCTCATCCCCCATATAGCCACTCATCCTCGGACACCCCTGGCTTTGTCATCATGACCCTGCCATCTCGTGGAGACAAGGTGAACTACTATCCTGGTCTTCTACCTGCTTCTCCTGTTGTCTCAGCCTACCCTGCAGAGCCACCACCATAGAGGACCCTGCCTCGGCAGTGCCACCCACCATACCATCTGCATACACCCAGTACAGCAACGTCTTCAGCAAAGTCAAGGCCTCCACTCTGCCACCACATTGTCCAGGAGACTGTGCTATTGATTTACTCCCTGGAGTGTCCCCACAGAATGGCCATGTTTAACCCTATGTTTAACCCTATCCCAGAAAATGAGGCAATGGAGAACTACATTGATGAATGACTCAAAAGGTTTCATTCGTCCTTCTTCCCCGACTGCGTCCAGCTTCTTCGTTGGAAAAAAAGAACGGTGGTCTCCATCCATGTATTGATTATTGTTCCCTGAATGATGTCACAGTCAAGAACTCTTCCTTTGTACCCAGCGACCCTTGAACAAGTGGGCCGTGCCGACATCTATACTAAAGTCGACATGCGAAGTGCTATATAACCTTGTCCGTATACATGAAGGCGACGAATGGAAGACCTTTATCACCACTCGAGGACACTATGAATACCTGGTCATGCCCTACGGCCTTACGAACGCCCCCGCCGTCTTCCAATCCTTTATGAACGAGGTTTGCCAGGAAATTATCAATCGCTTTCTCATCGTCTACATTGATGACCTCCTGATTTACTCCTACTCCCTGTAGGAACACATAAAGCATGTGCAAAAGGTTCTTCAACGGCTCCTTGACCATAACCTTTAATGTGAAGACTGACAAGAGCATCTTCCATGTGAACTTCCTCGGCTTCCTACTGACACCTGGAGGGGTCAGCATGGATGTGGACAAAGTCACCGCCATCAGTAATGGGTCCAAACCCACCACCTTTAAGGAACTCCAACGTTTCATTGGGTTCTCCAACTTCTATCGCCAGTTCATTCAGAACTTCAATTCTACTGCCGCCCCGCTCACTGCCCTTACCAGACAAGAGACCGGGACCCTTCAATGGACTGATACAGCCCTGACTGCGTTCAGCTTGAAATGCCTCTTCATCTCAGCTCCTGCCCTTCTCTAACCGGATCAGACCCTTCCTTTTACCCTGGAGGTGGATGCCTCTTCATCTCAGCTCCTGCCCTTCTCCAACCGGATCAGACCCTTCCTTTCACCCTGGAGGTGGATGCCTCTTCATCTCAGCTCCTGCCCTTCTCCAACCGGATCTGACCCTTCCTTTCACCCTGGAGGTGGATGCCTCTTCATCTCAGCTCCTGCCCTTCTCCAACCGGATCCGACCCTTCCTTTCACCCTGGAGGTGGATGCCTCTTCATCTCAGCTCCTGCCCTTCTCCAACCGGATCAGACCCTTCCTTTCACCCTGGAGGTGGATGCCTCTTCATCTCAGCTCCTGCCCTTCTCCAACCGGATCCGACCCTTCCTTTCACCCTGGAGGTGGATGCCTCTTCATCTCAGCTCCTGCCCTTCTCCAACCGGATCAGACCCTTCCTTTCACCCTGGAGGTGAATGCCTCCAAAGTAGGAGCCATACTCTCTCAGCGGGTGGGAACACCTTCCAAATCACATCTCTGGGCCTTCTTCAGGAAGTTATCCCCCACTGAGAGGAATTACAATGTGGGGACCAGAGAACTCCTCTCCATCAAGCTGACCCTCGAGGAGTGGCGCCACTGGTTGGAGGGCGCAAACATTCCCTTTCTTGTCCTAACAGATCATTGTAATCTGGAATATATCAGAGGGGCCAAGAGGTTAAACTCCAGACAAGCCTGCTGGGCTCTTCACACACTTCCATTTTCATGTTACTTACATCCTTGGAAAGAAAAACATACAAGCTGATGCTCTCTCTCGCCAGTTTGACCTTCCGACCAGTAACTAAGACCCTACACCCATTCTTCCTTCTTGCATTATGGGACCGGTACAGTGGGAGGTTCACTCTGCCATACAAGAGGCCCAAACCTCAGACCCGGCTCCTCCTGAGACACCAGCTGGTGCAATGTTGTCACACGTCCTTGGGGTCAGGACATCCGGACATTCCACGAACCACCGAACTTCTAGCCCGGAAATTCTGGTGATCCTTACTGGCATCCGACGTAAGGGATTACTTACTCACCTGTCCAGTCTGCGCCCAAACCAAACGCCCCCCATCATCTTCCTTCTGGGAAGCTTCAACCTTTGCCAATCCCTCACAGACATTGGTCCCACAAATCTGTTGACTTCATCACAGACCTTCCTGAATCGTCTGGTAATACCACAATCCTTGTCATAGTAGACCGTTTTTCAAAAATGTGTCGTCTGGGTCCTCTTCCTCATCTACCTAACGCCATGGAATTGGCGGAGTGCATCTTCCAGCATGTGTTCCGTCTGTATGGGATTCCAGAGGACATCGTCTCTGAACGCGGGCCCCAGTTTGTCTCCCGGGTGTGGCGAGCCTTCTGTGACTGATTGGGGGTCGCCCTCAGTCTCTCCTCCGGGTAACACCACCAGACCAACGGGCAGACGAACGTCTGAACCAAGAAATAGGGAAGTACCTCCACCAACAATATTCTGCTTCTCCACACGACTGGAGTCGGTATATTGCCTGGGTTGAATACGCTCAGAACTCACTCATGCACTCATCCCTCCACATTACTCCATTTCAGTGTGTCCTTGGTTGTTAACGCTAGTTAAAATGGTCCCTTTCCTAAATTAGCCATGGATGGAGAGAGGGATTCTAACTTGTGGTTTAACTTAATTCTCCATACTGGCCAATGATTATAATGGTGATTCTGATCCAACCATTTATTCATACAGTGTTCTGGCCTGAGAGGATAGACGTTAAATATGTAGCTAGATGTAGAAGGCTCACGTTAAACTAGCTAAAGTTACCTATGAATGGAAGTTATGCCGGCGAGCAAGCATTTTAGCCATGTAGCCTATGACAACAAACAAGAAAAGTGTGTACTGTATGACAGAGTGATAGACCGTTTTGTCAACATGACAGAGAGGAGGATGTCATTGGTGTTTCTCTACGATTAGGGTGAGTCAACATGTTATTTTTTTCTACTTGTATGAACGTGCACACACAGATTATCGGGTACTATCAACCGTTCTTTGCAACGTGCAGTAACTAAATTAATAGTTTAGTGGTCCAAAAATGTCGGAAACATTAACATGCTGTAGGTCATGTGACTGTCTGTTAAATACAATATGCTTTGAGGACTTCACCGGACAGATGTTGCGCTCTGGTTCTGTGATAAAACAAAGGTGTGGTTGAATTCTTATTGTCCCGGGACATAGTAATTATATATTAATAACAGTGATTTTTACCCACGCACCGATACAGGTGTGTCCTCATAATTGCCGTGGTTGTAATGTGGACACCCCCGTTTTAGGCTTCTGTAGGACTGAACCTGCCAAGTTGATGTAAGAGCTACGGAATGTTTTAATTATAGGCTATGTCCGGGCGTTCTGTGTTTTATATTTTTTAATTTGTATCATGTCATTAAATATCAGCCACTATCGAGAACCAGGGTCAGTAATACCCACATACATTTAGAACTGTCACTTGAGTGTTCGTTTCCTTCTAATTGTATCTTCCATTGTTGCGTCATTCCATTCCGTTCACCTTTCTGTCCTCTGTTACGTCAGTGTAAGTTGTTCCTGAGGGTCGGTAGCATCAGGCGAAAGTTGTGCAACAATGTGGAACATATCGTCTGTTTGAATCGTTATGGAACTCAGACCCGACGTAGCGGGTTAAACCTGTCACCTGGTGCTCGGTTCACGACGACTGGACCGTTGTTATACGGTTCCTTGATTAGTGAGAATTAGGGGTAGATGTAAAGGACCCTCCCTATTCAACCTCTATTTTACACTTTTGTACACCTTCCAATGTTTCATGGATTCAACTTGAATATGACAACTTTCAGGATGAATCAAACCGCTGTGTTTATTATTTATCAATATATTTCGTGTGAAAACGCTGTTGAATGATAACTGCAAGTGGGTGTTTTCAGTGATTAAATTACATTTATTCAGCACACGCAAGGTAACCACGCCTGCAAAGCCCGTTATGCAACTTAATAAGGTAAGTCTGAATACAAACTAATGAGAAGTGCGCAGGAAAGGCGTGCATAAGAAAGGCGTCATTTCATAAATTGGAATAGTGCCCTTAGTGAATACACACATACGCACTGCTTGAGTTCACATGAGGTGCGATCAGTTTATCTCGCCCGTTGTACTGGGTCTTGTATTCAGAAGAAGAAAGGTGTGCCGACAACGATTGAACCAGTGGGTAACTATATGCAACGGTGCACCGGCCAATTTATCGAGCGCACAGCAGTGAGCAAAACGGACAACCACTTTCCTGATCGGTGTCGCCAGAAACCATTTTCAACGTTGATTTAGCCCGACATTCAAATAGTTTCTATGCCCATTGTTGCACGTCACTTTCTCTTGACTTGACGAAAGAGTGTTTTCTTTAGTGACAGCTTTACATAATTCCGATGCACGTCTTCTAACGTAGTTTCATCACGAAAATGCGCTGTCCGTCGCCTTTACCAATAATACCCTACCTCATAGCCCTGTAGCCTACAACATCACATTGGATCATATTGATTAGGCTAATTAACAGGAATCAACACCAATATAAATAAGACTAAACTTGTCATTCAAGAAAGTTGAAATCAGTATTGTATTAACTTTACAATTACTCGCCTTTACCAATAATACTCTACCTCACAGCCCTGTAGCCTACAACACCACATTGTATCATATTGATTAGGCTAATTAATATGAATCAACACCAATGTAAATAAGATGTGACTTATCATTTTGTAAAGTTGAAATCAGTATTGTATTAACTTTACAGTTCTTCAGGCATCGTTCCTTTAAATCATCTGTCTCTCTATGAAAGCCTAACTTCTCCACAACACTTTTCTACATTAAATTATTAAAAGAACGTAACAAACCTCAAGATGTTTTTGTCTTCTACCCGTAAGGTCCATTTCTTCCTCTAGGTCCTTTAACATGGACTACCTGTGTTGGGACATGAGGTGTAGGGAGGATAGAGGTGGAGAGAGGGAGAGGTGGAGGGAGGAGAGAGTGGGAAGGGAGGAGACGGAGAGATAGGGAGAGGCGGAGGGAGGATGGAGGTGGAGGGAGGATGGAGGTGGAAAGAGGAGGGAGAGATGGAGGGAGGAGAGAGAGGGAGAGGGTGGAGGGGAGGGGAGGAGACAGGTGGTAGGGAGGAGACAGGTGGAGGTGGTGAAGGGAGAGAGGGAGGAGACAGGTGGAAGGGAGGAGGGAGGAGACAGGTGGTAAGGGAGAGAGGGAGGAGACAGGTGGTAGGGAGGAGACAGGTGGTAGGGAGAGAGGGAGGAGACCGGTGGTAAGGGAGAGAGGGAGGAGACAGGTGGTAAGGGAGGAGACAGGTGGTAAGGGAGGAGACAGGTGGTAAGGGAGAGAGGGAGGAGACCGGTGGTAAGGGAGAGAGGGAGGAGACAGGTGGTAAGGGAGAGACCTTGAGAGGATCTGCAGAGAAGAATGGGGGAAACTCCCCAAATACAGGTGTGCCAAGCTTGTAGCATCACACCCAAGGCTGTAATCACTGCCAAAGGTGCTTCAACAAAGTACTGAGTAAAGGGTCTGAATACTTATGTAAATGTGATATTTCCGGGTAGTTAAAAACAGATATGTTAAAATATCTAAAAACCTGATTTTGCTTCTGTCATTATGGAAAATAAAAATGATAGAAAAGGCCCAAGGAGTTGGTGGAATCGTCCTTTAATTCATGGCCACTCGCTCAGCGACGCTTTAATTAGGTCAGGTGGGAAATGTCCGACAGATCTCAAGTGATTAGAAGGAGGACATTTATTTATTTAACCTTTTATTTAACTCGGCAAGTCAGTTAAGAACAAATATTTTTTTTCAATGACAGTGGGGTTAACTGCCTGTTCAGGGGCAGAACCACAGATTTGTACCTTGTGTCAGCTCGGGGTTTTGAACTTGCAACCTTTCGGTAACTAGTCCAACACTATAAACACTAGGCTTCCCTGCCGGCTAGGAAATGGCCGACAGATCTCAACTGATTAGGAGTAGGAAATGTCCGTGTGTCTGTGTGTCTGTCTGTGTGTGTCTGTCTGTTTGTGGGTCTGTCTGTCTGTCTGTGTGTCTTCACATATATCTATATTTCTTAATTATTTTAGATTTGTCGGTATTGTTGATATATTGTTAGATACTACTGCACTGTTGGAGCTAGGAACACAAGCATTTCGTTTAGCAGCTGTGAAAAGGGGTTGAGGGTTTGAATGGTGCATCAGAAGAGTCCATGGTGGTGGATTGGCCTACACTGCAGGATGCAGGGGTTTCCTTTCACCAGCAGGATCCTGACATTATAAAGGTCAAGAAGGTGGACTTTGTGGCTTTTATAGCTGTGGTAATTAATGGCACGAATTTGTGGCCTTTATAGCTGTGGTAATTAATGGCACGACTTTTTGGCTTTTATAGCTGTGGTAAATAATGGCACGACTATGTGGCCTTTATAGCTGTGGTAATTTTTATTTTGGTAATTTTTATTTTATTTTATTTTACCTTTATTTAACCAGGTAGGCAAGTTGAGAACAAGTTCTCATTTACAATTGCGACCTGGCCAAGATAAAGCAAAGCAGTTCGACAGATACAACGACACAGAGTTACACATGGAGTAAAACAAACATACAGTCAATAATACAGTATAAACAAGTCTATATACAATGTGAGCAAATGAGGTGAGAAGGGAGGTAAAGGCAAAAAAGGCCATGGTGGCAAAGTAAATACAATATAGCAAGTAAAACACTGGAATGGTAGTTTTGCAATGGAAGAATGTGCAAAGTAGAAATAAAAATAATGGGGTGCAAAGGAGCAAAATAAATAAATAAATTAAAATTAAATACAGTTGGGAAAGAGGTAGTTGTTTGGGCTAAATTATAGGTGGGCTATGTACAGGTGCAGTAATCTGTGAGCTGCTCTGACAGTTGGTGCTTAAAGCTAGTGAGGGAGATAAGTGTTTCCAGTTTCAGAGATTTTTGTAGTTCGTTCCAGTCATTGGCAGCAGAGAACTGGAAGGAGAGGCGGCCAAAGAAAGAATTGGTTTTGGGGGTGACTAGAGAGATATACCTGCTGGAGCGTGTGCTACAGGTGGGAGATGCTATGGTGACCAGCGAGCTGAGATAAGGGGGACTTTACCTAGCAGGGTCTTGTAGATGACATGGAGCCAGTGGGTTTGGCGACGAGTATGAAGCGAGGGCCAGCCAACGAGAGCGTACAGGTCGCAATGGTGGGTAGTATATGGGGCTTTGGTGACAAAACGGATTGCACTGTGATAGACTGCATCCAATTTGTTGAGTAGGGTATTGGAGGCTATTTTGTAAATGACATCGCCAAAGTCGAGGATTGGTAGGATGGTCAGTTTTACAAGGGTATGTTTGGCAGCATGAGTGAAGGATGCTTTGTTGTGAAATAGGAAGCCAATTCTAGACTTAACTTTGGATTGGAGATGTTTGATATGGGTCTGGAAGGAGAGTTTACAGTCTAACCAGACACCTAAGTATTTGTAGTTGTCCACGTATTCTAAGTCAGAGCCGTCCAGAGTAGTGATGTTGGACAGGCGGGTAGGTGCAGGTAGCGATCGGTTGAAGAGCATGCATTTAGTTTTACTTGTATTTAAGAGCAATTGGAGGCCACGGAAGGAGAGTTGTATGGCATTGAAGCTTGCCTGGAGGGTTGTTAACACAGTGTCCAAAGAAGGGCCGGAAGTATACAGAATGGTGTCGTCTGCGTAGAGGTGGATCAGAGACTCACCAGCAGCAAGAGCGACCTCATTGATGTATACAGAGAAGAGAGTCGGTCCAAGAATTGAACCCTGTGGCACCCCCATAGAGACTGCCAGAGGTCCGGACAGCAGACCCTCCGATTTGACACACTGAACTCTATCAGAGAAGTAGTTGGTGAACCAGGCGAGGCAATCATTTGAGAAACCAAGGCTGTCGAGTCTGCCGATGAGGATGTGGTGATTGACAGAGTCGAAAGCCTTGGCCAGATCAATGAATACGGCTGCACAGTAATGTTTCTTATCGATGGCGGTTAAGATATCGTTTAGGACCTTGAGCGTGGCTGAGGTGCACCCATGACCAGCTCTGAAACCAGATTGCATAGCAGAGAAGTTATGGTGAGATTCGAAATGGTCGGTAATCTGTTTGTTGACTTGGCTTTCGAAGACCTTAGAAAGGCATGGTAGGATAGATATAGGTCTGTAGCAGTTTGGGTCAAGAGTGTCCCCCCCTTTGAAGAGGGGGATGACCGCAGCTATATATATATAGGTGCTTGCAGGGGGGGAGGGGTGGGTTGGATACTGCTCGGGTGTGGGTGCTACATATACACATACATATATATATATATACATACATATACATACACACATACACATATACACATACATACATACATACATACATACATACATACATACATACATACATACATACATACATACATACATACATACATACATACATACATACATACATACATACATACATCCATACATACATACATACATACATACATACATACACATATATACATATATACATACCTACATACATACACACACAAAGAAATCATATATAAAAATATATATTTAAAGAATATGTATATACATCCATATGCACATATACACATACAAACATTCATACCCCAGAATAACAATCTACACTGATTTAAAATATACACGTACATAATACTAAAATGCTAAGAGAAAATAGTAATAAAGTACAAATAGTAATTATATGTACGCACACCTACACAGACATAAGCACTACAGAGGGCTGCTGGGACTCTAGTCGGGAGAGAGGCCCACGGCCAGACAAAGGCAGAACGGCACAAAACATCAACTTGCTAACCAGGTGTCTGCCCCCTCCCAACCATCACCCCCAGTCCCCTGCAAGCAATAAATAAATGGTATGGTAGTAAGAATAATGTAAGGATTGTAAAATAAATAACGAAACAAAACAAAAGTGGGGGAATATAAGTATATCCATCCGAAGGTGTCAGTGATCAAACCTGGAAGTAAAAATATACATCGCTCTGAGCACAGCCGGGATGAAAGTGAATTTAACGTTAAATGAAAGCTCTGACCGCCATCCATTGGTCGGCTCAGCGTCTTACATGTCCGGTAGCCCTTGTTGAGCCCATTTAATACGGTTTCACCCAATATGGTATAGTATGGATTCGAGTCCATGAGCAGACCCTAACACGCAATGACAAGGCACTCTAACCTGTAGGGGGATATATCCCCGGATAAACTTCTCTGCGTCCAAAACCGAGGAGAGCCAAATCCTCTCACCGGAAGGCGGGGTAATTCTTAGTCTTGCAGGGAAGAGCAAGGCTGGGCGAAGATGGAGTTTGTAGAGTTTGGTCATGACATCTCTGTAGTCGGCGCGATGCTTTGCCACATCGGGCGCATAATCCTCATATACACGGAATGGATGCCCTTTATGTGACAGGTTGCCCCTCATTCGAGCTTCACGCAGGATAAGATCCTTGGTCTTGAAACTGTGACAACAGATTATTACTGGGCGAGGACGTTGGCCCGGACCAGGCACTGGGACAAGGGAGCGATGTGCACGGTCCAGCTGGGGATCCGAATCCAAAACATCCGATCCCATTGCATCCTTCAATAGCTTGGCGAAGAAGTCGGTGGGGCGAGAGCCCGCCTCTACCCCCTTTGCCAGACCAACAACGCGAAGGTTATTACGTCTGGATCGGCCCTCCAGGTCCACCACTGTCACAGAAAGCCTCTGCACAGTATCCTGCAATGACGTGCATAGCTTCTCTAACTCGGCGATCCTACCAGCGTTGAATTCAGAAGCTTTCTCAAGGTCCACAATACTCTGGCCATGCGAAGCGACCGTTCGAATGACGCTCTCGATTTTGGTGTCCAGCTCAGCAATAGTGGCCTTAAGATCCTCAGCTATAGCAACACGTAGCTCCCCCAAAGCCCGGGTAAGTTCTGTAAGTGTCACGTTGTTGCATGTGCCTCCCGCCATCTCTGTCTCCTTGTTTAGTGGGGAGTAGGCCTCGGCTGTGGATTTAATGTCCTTTGGTCGCTTATTACTCTGCATTTTCATATAAAAAGTTACAATCTTGTATTAGAAAGAAACGTTTGTTGTAAAAAGTGCCATAAAGTAGGTTAAATTAGATTATTTCGCAAAAAAGTTGCAGGAGCCTCTCACGCACAGCCGTTCAGTCCAACATGCTAGCACCGCCCCCTATGTTTATTGTTATTTATGGGCTGCATCATTCTTGTTTCTCACTTCAGTCTTTCATAACACTTATCTTTACTTCACAGATGGTGTTAAAGCACTCCGTACCAGTGATAGAGGTCCAAAGGAGAATAACCTCACACTCAACGTCAAAAAAACAAAGGAGATGATTGTGGACTTCAGGAAACTGCAGAGGGAGCACCCCCCCTATCCACATTGTCGGGACAGTAGTGGAGAGGGTAGTAAGTTTTAAGTTCCTCTACTCTAGCACACTACTCTAACTAAACATTCCTGCTGCACCAACAGTTCACAGCTGCACAGACACAGAACAGCATTGGCACAAGCCAAGAAAACTTTGTGAGTCTATCAACATCCATGAAAAATGCACCTGAAAAGTATTCAGCCTATGTAACAGTAAATCCTGGTTAAATAGGGTGTGAAGTCAGGTCCGGTTGATGTGATAGAGTTCTGTAAACTGACTAACTCGTGTGCTGATGGAATAAGGTAAATTGTTGGCACCTAAAATGGAAACATTTTTGAAAACATTTTCTTACGATTTTTTTGTAACCAGATGATTCGCCTAAACAGTGGCGTCTTTACGATGTAATGACAAATGTTTGGGACAAAGACTGGGGGGAAATATATAATAATCTATAAATCTGTATATTTTAATTCATGTTATTTGAACTTTCGGGCTTGTGCTGTTTCTGGAAAAGTTACATGAGTCTGTTATAGCAATCTCTCCAACCTGATGTTAAGGTTTTAAAATGTTTTGCAGAAGTTCTCTCTACAATGCACTCTATGGATACATGCCTGACATGGACATTCTCCGCTACGTCTCAGCTACGTATGCCAACTTTTCTCCACTTACTGCCCCTCTTGTGACAACAATGGAAATGTCAGCTGACGTGCCCCAGTTTGAGTCCGCTTTTGGGCCAGTGCAAGCTGGCAGTGTGCTGTCCTATCAACTTCCACAGCCAAAGACCCGTGAAATTGTGAAGATTGCAGATGCCCCTTCTCCACCAATACTTCCATTAGATGGCTACAGGCTGCAGGCTTCAGTCTTCCCAGTGTGCTTACATTCTTAGCCATCACGAGCAGTTCCACGTCAAGATATAGAGACAACCTATGAGATGTCACACAGAGTCGAGGTTGCTACAAGGGAGCAGAGCAGCAGCCCAGAATGGCATCAGCTCAGGAAAATGAGAATAACATCCTCTCGTTTCCGAGATGTTTGCCATGTACTGGGAGAGACCTCAGCTGGCCGCCTAGCTGAGCAGATGTTCAAGGGATCTGGTATGCAGACCATGGAGATGAAGAGGGGGCTAGCCATGGAGCCAGTGGCTGTACAGGGATCTGGTATGCAGACCATGGAGATGAAGAGGGGGCTAGCCATGGAGCCAGTGGCTGTACAGGAGTACTGCACACTGAAGAATGTTAACTTCTTTCAATGTGGCTTCGTAGTGCACCCAGAAGACTCGTGGTTAGGATCCTCTCCAGATGGCATCATATTTGATCGCAGTGTGAGACTCTTAGAGGTCATGTGCCCAAATGTACCAAGTTATGTTGACCGCCCTTACCTGAAGATACAGAATGGAGAGCTGAAGTTGAAGAGATCTCTTGCTTCCTACTGGCAGGTGCAAGGTCAAATCCTTCTCACAGGTTGTAGCTGGTGTGACTTTGTCATCTTTGCACAGGAGGACATTCTAGTTGAAAGGATATATGAAGATCTACAGGTTTAAAAAATTATAAGAGAGAAGGTTGACCACTTTTTTTTTTTTACCACTACTTGCAAAAGTATCTATCTTGCACCTGAATGGATCCCCTGCATGGGTGCCAAGTTTAGTGGCATTATGAAGTATTGATGTTGATGTTCTTGTGAAAACTACAGTGGAATAGATTTGTTTCAAAAAATAAAATTCAGCAAATGTTCAACAGTTAATCAATTTCACATCTCTAACATTGTATTCAATCTTGCATTCTGGCTATTCTGTGTTTACGTGATTTCATTCCCCCACCCCTAAACTCCTTGCCTAATTAAAGCCAATATAAGCTCCACACAAACTCATATTCACTACAACACAAATGATTGATACATGTCATTGATAAATTCATATTTTGCTGCAAGCAAATAAACACATGTACATTTACACTGGCTTGGCCCGTGCTCTGACCAAAGGTCCGTTTTGATAGTTGACCAACAGGCACGCCACTGCAAATAATTGATTGATAATGCCTGAGATGGTCAGGGGATGATTCTGTCAAACAGCTTGTGCTCCTTTACTCTCAGCCTGACAATGGATTGGGTCTCCCTAACCTCATGCGCTGGCATCTGTGTGCATCTTGACAGAAAGGCTGGCCGGTAGACCTTGCATGGAACAATGTCATCTACGAGAATGCCCTCCTCCACCATAATGGCCATGTAAGGGGTGAGAAAGGAAATAATTCCAGACTGCTTGAAGATCTCCTTGTCACTCATAGATCGAGTAGACAACGATGACATAAAAGTGACAGCTCCATGTGGTGACATTCCCAACATGCCTTTAAAAGTACAGTGTGACTTGTAGGAAGAAAACACCTCACTCTGCAGTAGTAGTGAAGATGGTGTCTGTTCAGTGCAGCCGATCACTACCTGGGTGTCTGGGTAGTCCTTGAACTCAGGTGGCAGGTGGGCTTTGATGGTTTCCTTGGGGATTCATATCTGTGCTGATCCAAGCAGACAGTAGAGGAAGTTGGCCCAAGAGAGGATAATCCAGTTCACTTTCGATTGGTGGATGCTGAACCAATGGGCCAAATCCTTCTGCTTCAGACCCAACGACAGATGAGTCATAAACAAGAAGAACTCGTCGATTGATGGCAGTGTCTGAACATAAAGAAATCATTTTAGTACAATATAGTCTTTACATTCGGTCCATAACACAAAAAGTAAATCATGTTTAACAATTACAGTAAGATCAAATAATATTCTCTTAAGTACCGTATTTAATGAAGTTGTCCCTCACTGGTTTTCTTCGAGTAACACTTGTATCTAAAGACGGACCCAGAGTATTTGAATACCAAAAAAACTATTATTATTACTACTATTATCTTCTCTGAGCATCAAGTAGACATAGCTGTTATTGTAGCCTGTTTTCTTGTTACTGCAATTCGTAATGTAATTCACAGCAGCTATCATCACAGCAGTGAATTTGTTTGAAATGTTCCGTTATTTAAACTGGGAAGTGGACTAAGAACCAAATCTTATTTGCAGCAACGACCTGGGAGCATTTTTTGGGGTTAACTGAAAACTAATGTAAGGACAATATACATTCAACGAGGCTACTTATGCTAAGATATACTAGCCTAGTTTTAAATAACAATGAACATGTTCTTTAAAGGTAAGATGACCTTGGGGTTAATAATAATAATTAATAGTAAATAATAAACAATAGTAATGCTGGATAATAATAAATCAGTACTGTACCTTGTGTAACATCATATATCCTTGTCAGAACCAGGAAATCGCTGTAGACCAAAGCCGTGTTGTGTGGTCAGTTTCTCTAGCTTGGCTCGAAGCTCCTCAATTTCTCTTACGTGCTCATGGTTTGCCATCAGGGCCATGTCCAGGGCTGCAGGTTCAGCGACTGCACAGTTATCATGTTTCTGGACCAGATCAGAGGCGGCAGCGCACCTTGTTCTACATCCTTCTCAGTTGAGGCAGCGGCCATGTTGAACTGTTTAAAGGTCTTACTCACATTGGCTTCGGAGAGCGTGATCACACAGTCGTCTGGAACAGCTGATCCTCTCATGCATGTTTCAGTGCTAGCTACTTGCCTCGAAGCGAGCATATAAGTTATTTAGCTAGTCTGGTAGGCTTGTGTCACGGTGCAGCTCTCGGTTGTGCTTCCCTTTGTAATCTGTAATAGTTTGCAAGCCCTGCCACATCCAACGAGTGTCGGAGCTGGTTAAGTACGATTTGATCTTATTACTGTATTGACGCTTTGCCTGTTTGATGGTTCGTCGGAGGGCATAGCAGGATTTCTTATAAACTTCTGGGTTAGAGTCCCGCTCCTTGAAAGCGGAAGCTCTACCCTTAGCTCAGTGCGGATGTTGCCTGTAATCCATGACTTCTGGTTGGGGTATGTACGTACAGTCACTGTTTGGACGACGTCCTCAATGCACTTATTGATAAAGCCAGTGACTGATGTGGAGTACTCCTCAATGCGTAGAATCCCGGAACATATTTCAGTCTGTGCTAGCAAAACAGTCCTGTAGTTTAGCATCTGCTTCATCTGACCACTTTTTTATAGACCGAGTCACTGGTGCTTCCTACTTAAATTTTTGCTTGTAAGCAGGAATCAGGAGGATAGAGTTATGGTCAGTTATGGTCTCCCCCGCCAAACGGAGGGCAGAGGATTTAAGTTTCCCTGCATTAAAGTCCCCGGCCACTAGGAGCGCCGCCTCTGGATGAGCGTTTTTCTGTTTGCTTATGGCGGAATACAGCTCATTGAGAGCGGTTTTAGTGCCAGCCTCGGTCTGTGGTGGTATGTAGACAGCTATGAAAAATACAGATGAAAATACAGATAGTGTGGTCTACAGCTTATCATGAGATACTCTACCTCAGGTGTGCAAAACCTTGAGACTCCCTTAGATATCTTTCACCAGCTGTTGTTTACATAAATACACTGGCCCCCGCTCTGTGTCTTACCAGAGGCTGCTTTTTTGTCTTGCCGATAGTGTATTTTCTTAATGTCGTTGTTCAGCCACGACTCTGTGAAATATAAGATATAACCATTTTTAAATGTCCCGTTGGTACGATATACGTGCTTTCAGTTTATCCCATTTAATTTTCAGAGATTGAACATTAGCTAGCAGAACGGAAGGCAAGGGCAGATTAGCCACTCGTCGCCTGATCCACACAAGGCATCCCAACCCTTTTCCGCAAAAACCTAAGTTTCCTTTTCCAACGAATCACGGCGATCTGGGCCTGATCTGGCGTCTGTAGTATATCCCTTGCATCCAACTCATTGAAGAAGAACTCCTCATCCAACTTGAGGTGAGTAATCCCAGTTCTGATGTCCAGAAGTTATTTTCGGTCATAAGAGATGGTAGCAGCAACATTATGTACAAAACAAGTTACGAACAATGCGAAAATACAAACAAAATGGCATGGTTGGTTAAGAGCCAATAAGATGGCAGCCTTACCCTCCGGCGCCATCTTTAGCCAATTCAGACCATTTTCTATGAGACTCGAAATTGAGCTCAGGTGCATCCTGTTTCCATTGATCATCTTTGAGATGTTTCTACAGCTTGATTGGAGTCCACCTGTGGTAAATTCAATTGATTGGACATGATTTGGAGAGGCATACAACTGTGGGTCCAAATCAGGACCCACAGTTGACAGTGCATGTCAGAGAAATAACCAAGCCATGAGGTCAAATGAATTGTCTGTAGAGCTCTGAGACAGGATTGTGTCGAGGCAAAGATCTGGGGAAGGGTACCAAAAGATTTCTGCAGCATTGAAGGTCCCTAAGAACACAGTGGCCTACATCATTCTTAAATGAGCTCTGTTCTTCTATGCAGATCTCCACCAATTAGGCCTTTATGGTAGAGGGGCCAGACGAAAGCCACTCCTTAGTAAAAGGCACACGACAGCCCGCTTGGAGTTTTCCAAAAGGCACCTAAAGACTCTCAGACCATGAGAAACAAAATTCTCTGGTCTGAAGAAACCAAGATTAAACTCTTTGGCCTGAATGCCAAGCGTCACGTCTGTAGGAAACCTGACACCAACCCTAGAGTGAAGCATGGTGGTGATAGCATCATGCTGTGGGGATGTTTTTCAGTGGCAGGGACTGGGAGACTTGTCAGGATCGAGGGAACGATGAACGGAGCGAAGTACAGATACCCTTGATGAAAACCTGCTCCAGAGCGCTCAGGACCTCAGACTGGGGCGAAGGTTTGCCTTCCAACAAAACAATGACCCTAAACACACTGCCAAGACAACGCAGGAGTGGCTTCAGAACAAGTCACTGAATGTCCTTGTCATGTTTCCTCCTGGCACCAGAGGGTTGCAGAGACCACCCTAAAGACTTTTATTGGACTCAGGTATGTCTTATTATTTCATGTTTGTGTCCCTGAGGTGGTGTGTTTTCGGTGGTCCTTTGCAGAAGCTTGAATTGTTTACCGTGTGCGTTCGTTTCCTGAGTGAGTTTTTGAGGTGTTTTTTAAAAATGTACTGTGATCCTGCTGCTTCCCTTTCTCAGTAAAGTATTATGTTTATCCTTAACCACTTATTCCTCGTCTGGTCTCTTCCCTGCACCTGGGTCCAACCTTACCACATCACAGTCCTTGAGTCGGCCAGCCAGAGCCCGTACCTGAACCCAATTGAACATCTCTGGAGAGACCTGAAAATAGCTGTGTAGCAATGCTTCCCAACTAACCTGACAAAGCCTGAGAGGATCTGCAGAGAAGAATGGAATAGACTCCCCAAATGCAGGTGTGCCAAGCTTGTAGCGGCATACCCAAGAAGACTCGAGGCTGTAATTGCTGCCGAAGGTGCTTCTACAAAGTACTGAGTAAATGGTCTGAATACTTATACAAATGATATTTAAGTTTTTATTTTGTAATGAGCAAACTCATTTTTTCTTTGTCATTATGTGGTATTGTGTGTAGATGAGGGGGAAAAAACAATTTAATCCATTTTAGAATAAGGCTGTAACGTAACAAAATGTGGAAAAGGTCAAGTAGTCTGAATACTTTCCGAATGCCCTGTATATACAGGGTCAGTGCCAGCACCAAATGTACAATGTGCATGGATACTAGAGTATTTGAGGTATATATGTACATGTAGGCAGGATTAGGAAAAAGTGTAGCAGGATAAATAATAAACTGTATTGCAGCAGCATAAGTGGTTGGTGAGTGTTCATTTGGTGGGTGTGAGTGGGTGGGTGTTCAAGAGTGTCAGTGTACAGTAGCTACTTTATTGAGGAAAAATGTACTCACCATGACTGTGATATGTGGTTGTCCCACCTAGCTACCCTAAGGTGAATTAACTAACTGTAAGTAAATTTAAACTTTTATTTTACTAGGCAAGTCAGTTAAGAACAAATTCTTATTTTCAGTGGTACAACCGGTCAGGATGCTCTTGATGGTGCAGCTGTAAAGTTCTTAAGGATCTGAGGGGCCCTGCCAAATCATTTCAGCCTCTTTCTTCACAACTGTGCTGGTGTGAGAGTGCCACGTTAAATCCTCAGTGATGTGGACACTGAGGAACTTGAAGCTCTTGACCCATCAATGTGGATGGGGGCGTGCATCCGCCCCCGTTTCCTGTAGTCCACAATCAGCTACTTGGTCTTACTGACGTTGAGGGTGAGATTGTGCTCCTGGCACTACACTGCCATTGGTGATCAGGCCTACCACCGTCGTGTCATCAGCAAACTTGATGATCGAGTTGTGCGTGGCCACACAGTCATGGGTGAAAAGGGAGTACAGCACACACACTGGGAGGGCCCATGTTGAGGTTCAGCGTGTTCATTCACAGGATCCCGCCACACTTAGATTGCCTCATTTCTCTCTCCATCTTTAATCCTCTATCCATCTATCAATTCTGTCTCTACAGCACTCTTTTTCCTTTTCTATCCCTTCCCTCTAACAGTCTCTCTCTATCTATCCCTTCTGTCTCTCTACATCTATCTTACCTAATCTCTCAAGTTCTTACATTCTCACTCTCCTTCTTCATCTACACTCTTAGAAAAAAATGCTAGCTATAACCTAAAAGGGTTCTTCGGCTGTACCCTTTGAAGAACCCTTTTTGGTTTCAGGTAGAACCCTTTGCACAGAGGGTTCTACATGGAACCCAAAAGAGTTCTACCTGGAAACAAAAAGGGTTCTCCGACCTATGGTGGACTTATACAACACATTTTCCAAAAAGTAGTAGCATTAGTCACGTAAACACAGAAATAAACAAATGGCACATTGGATTCCTAATTTTAAAAATAAGTGGTGCTTTTCTTACCGAGGAGACAAAGTTAAATAAATTAACTCTGAAGTTCTGAAGAACTCTTTTGGAACCCTTTTTTCTAAGTGTATCCCCCCCCAACTGTGCAATCACCCCCTCCCGCTTTCTCCCTTTCCCTCCCTCGGCATCTGTCTCCATGTAATGGTTCTCTTGTGGTGAAGGAGAGTCGGACCAAAATGCAGCGTGTAGATTACGATTCATGTTTAATGACAAACACACTAAACACAAACACTATAAAACAATAAACGTAACGAAAACCGAAACAGCCTATACTTGTGTAAACTAACACAGAACAAGGACATCAGGACACTAAGGACAATCACCCACGACAAACTCAAAGAATATGGCTGCCTAAATATGGTTCCCAATCAGAGACAACGATAAACACCTGCCTCTGATTGAGAACCACTCCAGACAGCCATAGACCTTGCTAGATTACCCCACTAGCTACAATCCCAATACATATACACCAAAACCCCAAGACAAAACACACCACAATACAAAAACCCCATGCCACACCCTGGCCTGACCCAATACATGAAGAAAAACACAAAATACTTAGACCAGGGCGTGACAGAACCCCCCTAAGGTGCGGACTCCCGAACGCACCTCAAAACAAATAGGGAGGGTCCGGGTGGGCGTCTGTCGATGGTGGCGGCTCTGGTGCGGGACGTGGACCCCACTCAATTAATGTCTTAGTCCCCTCTCCTCGCGTCCCTGGATAGTCCACCCTCGCCGCCGACCATGGCCTAGTAGTCCTCACCCAGAAACCCACTGGACTGAGGAGCAGATCGGGACTGAGGGGCAGCTCGGGACTGAGGCAGCTCGGGACTGTGGGGAAGCTCAGGAGTGAGAGGAAGCTCAGGAGTGAGAGGAAGCTCAGGAGTGAGAGGAAGCTCAGGAGTGAGAGGAAGCTCAGGCATGTAGATAAATCTACCAGATCCTGGCTGGCTGGTGGTTTCGGCAGATCCTGGCTGACTGGCAGATCCCGGCTGACTGGCAGATCCTGGCTGACTGGCGGATCTGGCAGATCCTGGCTGACTGGCGGATCTGGCAGATCCTGGCCGACTGGCGGATCCTGGCCGACTGGCGGATCCTGGCCGACTGGCAGTTCTGGCAGATCCCGGCTGACTGGCGGATCTGGAAGAGTCTGGTTGACTAGCAGATCTGGAAGAGTCTGGTTGACTAGCAGATCTGGAAGAGTCTGGTTGACTGGCAGATCTGGAAGAGTCTGGCTGACTGGCGGATCTGGAAGAGTCTGGCTGACTGGCAGATCTGGAAGAGTCTGGCTGACTGGCAGATCTGGAAGAGTCTGGCTGACTGGCAGATCTGGAAGAGTCTGGTTGACTAGCAGATCTGGAAGGGTCTGGCTGACTGGCGGATCTGGAAGAGTCTGGCTGACTGGCAGATCTGGAAGAGTCTGGCTGACTGGCGGATCCTGGCAGACTGAAAGATCTGGCTGCTCCATGCTGACTGGCGGCTCTGGCTGCTCCATGTAGGCTGACAGCTCTGGCGGCTTCTTACAGACTGGCAGCTCTGGCGGCTCCGTGCAGACTGGCAGCTCCTTGCAGACTGGCAGCTCCTTGCAGACTGGCAGCTCCTTGCAGACTGGCAGCTCCTTGCAGACTGGCAGCTCCGTGCAGACTGGCAGCTCCTTGCAGACTGGCAGCTCCTTGCAGACTGGCAGCTCTGGCTGCTCCATGCAGACTGACATCTCTGGCTGCTCCATGCAGACTGACATCTCTGGCTGCTCCATGCAGACTGACATGTCTGGCTGCTTCATGCAGACTGACATCTCTGACTGCTCCATGCAGACTGACAGCTCTGACTGCTCCATGCAGACTGACAGCTCTGACTGCTCCATGCAGACTGACAGCTCTGACTGCTCCATGCAGACCGACAGCTCCGGCCGCTCCATGCAAACTGACAGCTCTGGCTGCTCCATGCAGACTGACATCTCTGGCTGCTTCATGCAGACTGGCAGCTCTGGCTGCGCTGAACAGGCGGGAGACTCCGGCAGCGCTGTAGAGGAGGAAGGCTCTGGCTGCGCTGAACAGGCGGGAGACTCCTGCAGCGCTGTGTCGGAGGAAGGCTCTGGCTGCGCTGAACATGCGGGAGACTCCGGCAGAGCTGGAGATGAGGAAAGTTCTAACAGTGCTAGATAGGCGGGAGACTCCGGCAGCGCAGGAGAGGAGAAAGGCTCCGACAGCGCTGGAGAGGCGAGGCGCACTGTAGGCCTGATGTGTGGTGCTGGTACTGGTGGTACTGGACCGAGGACACGCACAGGAAGCCTGGTGCGGGAAGCTGCTACCGGAGGGCTGGGGTGTGGAGGTGGTACTGGATAGACCGGACCGTGCAGGCGCACTGGAGCTCTTGAGCACCGAGCCTGCCCAACCTTACCTGGCTCGAGGGCTATGCACCCGCACTGGGGACACCGTGCGCACCACTGCATAACACGGTGCCTGCCCGGTCTCTCTAGCCCCCCGGTAAGCACAGGGAGTTTGCGCAGGTCTCCTACCTGGCATAGCCATACTCCCTGTGAGCCCCCCCCAATAATTTTTTGGGGCTGACTCCCGGGCTTCCATCCGCTCTGCCGTGCTAGCTCCTCATAATGCCGCCTCTCTGCTTTCGCCGCCTCCAGTTCTTCCTTGGGGCGGCGATATTCTCCAGGCTGAGCCCAGGGTCCTTTACCGTCCAGTTCGTCCTCCCATGTCCATTTCTCCAGGTAGTGCAGCCTCTCCCACTGCAGCTGCTGCTGCTCCTGCTGCTGCTGCACCTGTTGCCTCTCCTGTGGCTCCTGCCTGTTGACACGCTGCTTGGTCCGTTGGTGGTGGATCTTTCTGTAATGGTTCTCTTGTGGTGAAGGAGAGTCGGACCAAAATGCAGCGTGTAGATTACGATTCATGTTTAATGACAAACACACTAAACACAAACACTATAAAACAATAAACGTAACGAAAACCGAAACAGCCTATACTTGTGTAAACTAACACAGAACAAGGACATCAGGACACTAAGGACAATCACCCACGACAAACTCAAAGAATATGGCTGCCTAAATATGGTTCCCAATCAGAGACAACGATAAACACCTGCCTCTGATTGAGAACCACTCCAGACAGCCATAGACCTTGCTAGATAACCCCACTAGCTACAATCCCAATACATATACACCAAAACCCCAAGACAAAACACACCACAATACAAAAACCCCATGCCACACCCTGGCCTGACCCATGAAGAAAAACACAAAATACTTAGACCAGGGCGTGACACTCTATCCCTCTATAGCAGTCATGAGTTCATTCACTGGACTAGCTGACGTAGGGATCGTCTCTTCACAGTCAATTTCGAGTCTCATAGCAAAGGGTCTGAATACTTACAGGATGTAAATAAGGTACTTCAGTTTTTTGTTTTAAATAAATTAGCAACAATTCTGAACCTGTTTTTGCTTTGTCATTATGGGGTATTGTGTGTAGATTGAAAAAAATATTTTATCCATTTTAGAATATGGCTGTAACATAACAAAATGTGGAAAAAGTGAAGGGGTCTGCATACTTTTTGAATGCACTGTAAAAAAAACAACACTTGGTCAGGCCAAATATCCAAAATCCTTTCATAACACAGTAATATGGGGTGTAGCGGTTAGGGGTCAATGTGGAATTAGATTATTCAATATTAGAATGTGGCATGGAGAAAATCTAGGAAGAACCTTGCTTGCTTGCTAAGCTATTAAATTAACCTCCACTGTCCTCCAAGATGTTGTATTTGGAGGAGACTTTCGGATAAGGTCCCTAGGGGTTTCACTGGCTGCTCGGGACGTTCAAATGTCCCTAGTCTGGAAAAGCCATCTGTGATGTGGGAGGAAAGTGAACAGGGCGTTCTTTAGTTCTTTAGTGTCACGTTATTCAGATTTATACTTCCCGTGTATTTTGTTCAACACTCCATAAGTGCCACCTCGACTGATTATTTTTCCATGTTTAGCCGACGTTTGCCAAATGTTACCTTGGAGAGAGTTCACGCTGCATTAGGTAGCCTAATATTGGGCTTTCCACACTGAACGTTAAAGCTTATGGGTGATTTCACACCACATAAACACAGCCTATTTAGAATTTTCAATGTCCCTGTGACTGAAACGTGCTTGATTTCCTTCAAAGATATATTGGTTTTTGGCTTGGGACAATCCCTCTAGTCCATCTACAGCAGGGATGGGCAACTGGCAGCCAGCGACCCCCCTTTGTTGGGGTCTTAATGGTAGAATACACAAGGTACAATTTTTTACATTTGGTTGTGCATCAGCAGTTTCTCTTTTTATGTCAGTCACTGACAGTCACTCATTTAGCCCATGTCAACTAAAAAAAAAATATTGGTAAGTTAGCTGGCTAGACTAAGTCAACTTGTAGTAATCATGGCCAAATTACCGATCGAGGGGCCCCATTGATTTTGTTATTCATTCTCACTCAGATATCATATTCAAAATGGCAAACATTTCTCTCCACCCTATGGCAAAATGAGCAGAATTACAGGGTATTAGCTGTAAAACTGCAAAAGTTTCACCCCACCCCATGGCAAAATGACTAGAATTGCATGACATTTCTTATAAAATTGCTAAATCATATCTCCACCCCATGGCAATAAAAAAAGTGTAGAATTGCAACAAACTTGCTTTAAAACGGCAACATTTTACCTGCACCTCTTTGAATTCCCATGTGTGTTTGGGTACGAAAAGTGCTAACATGATGCATTATCAAATAAAATAAAATTGTATTTGTCACATTTTTGTGAACAAGTGTACACTAAAAGTGAAATGCTTACTTAAGGGTCATTTTCCAACAATGCAGTTAAATAAAAATATAAAAATGAGCAAATAAAAATATAAATAGTGACACAAGGAATAAATACACAATGAATAACAAATAACAATAAGAAGTGCAAATAACTATATACACTCACAGTTGTGTCAAGTTGGCTGGATGTCCTCTGGGTAGTGGTACCGTAAAAACGTTTTTCTCCCCAATTTCATGATCTCCAATTTGTGGTTACAGTTTTGTCCTATCGCTGCAACTCCCATACGGACTCGGGAGAGGCGAAGGTCGAGAGCCATGCTTCCTCCGTTTCGGAGGACTATGCCAAGACGCACTGCTTCTTGACACACTGCTAGCTTAACCTAGAAGCCAGACGCCCTAGTGTGTCAGAGGAAACACCGTACAACTGGTGACCGAAGTCAGCGGGCATGCGCCCGGCCCGCCACAAGGAGTCCCTAGAACGTGATGGGACAAGGACATCTCGGCCGGCCAAACCCTTCCCTAACCCGGACGATGCTGGGCCAATTGTGCGCCGTCTCACGAACCTGGGTCTGTAGTGACGCCTCAAGCACTGCGATGCAGTGCCTTAGACCTCGTACTGTACATTCCTGATACACACAGGAAACTGTTTAGCGTGAAAAACACAGTGTTGCAGTTCTTGACACAACTCAAACCAGTGCGCCTGACACCTACTATCATGCCCCGGTTCAAAAGCACTTCAATTTTTTGTCTTGCCCACTCAACCTCTGAATGGCACACACACACACAATCTCAATTGTCTCAAGGCTTAAAAATCCTTCTTTAACCTGACTCCTCCTCTTCATCTACACTGGTTGAAGTGGATTTAACAAGTAACATCAGTAAGGGATCTTAGACTGACCAGGGAAATCCAGGTGAATGCTATGTCATGGAAAGAGCAGGTGTTCCTAATGTTTTGTACACTCAGTGTAGCGGCTGTCTATGTAAAGCGGTGTATGAAAACAGAGCTGAGAATATGCATGAAGGTGTTACGGCACAGCATGTGGGTGGGTGCGCTAACAGCAGTACCGAATACATATATATATATATATACATATATATATACTATATATATATATATATATATATATATATATATATATACACATGTGAAGGCCCCATTTTATTTTCGTTGTTTGGTAACACCTAATTTGAATAATAGTCACTTACATCTAAGTGGAAGGGTAGGGATTGTATCAGAGCGGAGGATGGTGTGTGTGGGTGTCTGAGGTGTGTGATAGGGAATGGAGACAGGCTGTGAGGTGATGATTGGGCACCGGTGAGGGATCGTTCTGGCAGCTACTCTCAACTACTCTATCTCTGCCCTCATCGGCTCCCAGCAGGGAGACAGAAGCAGGTTAAGGTTGCATTCCGCAAGCCTGGCTGGATCTGACAGAGCTGCAAGATGTTTTCCGATGAGGTAATGGTAGCCAAGCTCACCTGGAGATGAGAGAGTCACGTTAAACTAGGTCAGACTGGCAGAAAAGTTTTCAAATGGATTCTTTCGGAGTGTGTGTGTGCGCATCTGCATATGCGTCTGTCTGTGTGTGTTTGTTGTGCGTGTTCTCTGAAAATCAATACAGTGCCTTCAGAAAGTATTCATACCCTTTGACTTATTACACATTTTGTTGTGTTACAGCAGAGTTCAAAATGGATTCAATAGATTTTTTTTCAACCCCATACACACAATACCATAATGACAACGTGAAAACATATTTTTTAGAATTTTAGTAAAATACAGAAATGTCTCATTTACATAAAAATTCAGACCCCTGAGTCAATTAAATTTGTACACAATATTTGCACATTATTCTTTAAAAAATTCTTCAAGTTCTGTTAAATTGGTTGTTGGTCATTGCTAGACAGCCATTTTCAAGTCTTGCCATAGATCTTCAAGCCAATTTAAGTCCAAACTTTAACTAGGCCACTCAGGAACATTCAATTTCCATCCTCAGGTTTCTCTTATCACAAACATTAAACTCTGTAAGTGTTTTAATGTCGCAATTGGCCTCATCCCCAGGAGCTTTGGTCCAGTTGCTGTACCAGCGAGTATGCCTGGCATCTGCCGTCCGCTCGGGATGTGAACCAGCAAACCGCTTTGATAGTTCACGAAGCATGCCACTCAGTGCCATTGTCAAATATCCTAAACATCAGGTGCCTGCTTGGCACGGGGAAAGACTAAACAAAACCAAGCACTGCTTCATTCACTTTCATCCCCTTGTCTCTAGTTGGAGGTCCCCAGGGTGCTTGTTACAGCCAGCCGAGAAGATAAACTCCTATAGGGAATTTAATTGGATCAATTTAATTACAGTCCCACTACGCCGGGTGCCACCTGGTTAGTTGGCGCATGTATGGACAGGTGCCCAAGTGAATTTTACTTTTCACCTCCTAGAGAAAGGAGGTGTTTTTCTTTCTCTTCTCTGACCGGTTTCTTATTGCATTAGACACACCCGGGCCTTAATGGTGATGTTAAGGTATCTTCATAACTTTTTTCATGGCCTTATTTCTGCTGGCATATTGTGTTCTTCCATTTCACATCTTGTGTTGTCTCCTCTGACGTTACAATTCACAGTTTTGGTATAACAAAAAAAAGTTATCAAGATCAGTCTTGTCTCTCGGCGCGTTCCTGCCATGCAAAACTCCAAATCAAACAATAAGCGGTATATTGGTCGCAGTGGCGACTGCTGGGAGGAACAATAGGAGGGCGGGCTCATTGTAATTAGCTGGAACGGAATAAATGGAACTGCATCAAACACATCAAACATATGGAAACCATGTTCGACTCCGTCCCAATATTCCATTCAAGCCATTACTGAAATGTAGTGATGATCACACTGGAGACTTGTGAATGGATGATACACCATTAAGAAGTGGGGTGCATGGTTTCCTTGTGGAAACGTTTGGTATGAGCATACTGATTGTTCCTGTGCACATTCCATGGTGTTCTCCTTGTTCCCGTCTAAGCCAAACCTCCATCCGTCACCTCTTCTCCTCTCCTCCAAGGATTCCTGTGGTCAGCCGCTGATTGGCAGTTGAAGTGTATGTGTAATCCACTCGTTTCTCTCTCTCTCTCTCTCTCTCTCTCTCTCTCTCTCTCTCTCTCTCTCTCTCTCTCATTAGTCACGCTAGCTTTTGTTTTGATTCATGCGTATTCTAATTATGCCAGAGCACAGGCAATTTATAACATTACCGCTATAAGGTCATGCCAGAGCTTTCGCATAGCGCTCCAGCAAAGTGCTTTGCAAAACAAATTCCTCTAAGTTCCTAAGCCAGGGAAAACCACACAGCTCATTGCCATTGGTTATAGCAACTCATACCATGTAAACAGACACATTAGTGTTGTTGCAGTAGTTGACTATTTATCCAAAAGCCATGTTTGTGAATGTTCAAAGCACTCAAAAGAGTTAAATCCTGCGTGAGTCAGGAAGAGGGGTAGCTCTATGTTTTTGGGCAAGCACCTTAAACGACACGGATAGGGAAAGGGATATGCTGCATGTCTTGCTGCCGAGCACCCAGCAAAGCTGAGAGTAAACATTATAGGATGGTTTCTCCCTGAATGGCGTAGTCTGGAAAATGATCAAATCTGTGTGTGTGTGTGTGTGTGTGTGTGTGTGTGTGTGTGTGTGTGTGTGTGTGTGTGTGTGTGTGTGTGTGTGTGTGTGTGTGTGTGTGAGAGAGAGCTGCATCAAACACCTTTGCTATAATGACTCGGCAGCTCTGGACAGAATATTATCTTGGAAAGCCGTGCCTTAAAATCGGATCTAGGGAAGCACCCCGGCACATATCCTTAAAATACTATTTTGTTTATAGAGCTCACGAGGTATTCATTTCTCCTTATCTTCAAAATGACATTTAATATCAATAATTCCAAACAGGTACTCATTTTTCAAAACCTAATTTATCTGAGTTTTGACTGTGAGGGTGTGTTTATCTGACAGTGTGTGTGTGTGTGTGGGGGGGGGGGGGGGTAAAGATAAATCATGTGTATCTTCTTCTGCCCTTTGTAGTAGCTTCTGAGTCATTGGAATAGCACGGTGAATCTCAAATGCTACATAACAGCCCTTATTTCTCATTTGAGCATCTGTGTTTGGTGGGTTACACAAGGATCATCCTGTTGGCGGGCAGGCTAATGCTTTGTGACGGATGACATTTTGTGGTTGAAAAGGAGGGCCGGTTTCTCTCATTACGTTTCCAACAAAAAAAAACAGGATGATGCACAATTTGAACATAATTCCCTTCAACGTCAACCCAGTTTCTCTCCGGTCTGTTTCACATCATCACATGTAAAAGATGAGCATTCCCCAAAAAATTAAAGGAGGACAGAACAGCTTGAACTATTATTTCCAAATTCTGTTGACTGTGAGGCTCCACATAATTAACACATCCATAGCTATTGCGTAACCACTGTCTCTTTCATTCAAGTTTGACTGCTCTTGGGCTACAGCACCCAAAGATATTTTACATCAGCATGTCAAAAGATCCACAGTACAAACTGCCCTTCAATATCAGCTATCCATCAGCTATGTTCCCTGTCCCTCAGTCAATTCTCCATTTAACCTAAAGATCATCATAATCTCAACCATAATCTCAACCACGTGGCATTGAAGAGAGGAGGAAAGAGAAAAGAAGCGATCATGTCCTGAAGTAGATGAGAGTCCAGGACTACTGATTGGAGAGGGGGTTATCAGCTTTGCCTGTAGCACTGCCCAGAGTGGTGGGTACTCCTGGGGGTCCTGAGGACAAATTGCCAGCTCATCAGGTTTTTGGCTGGATCATCGTCAGAGGTCGACCTACTGTAGTGCTCCCTGCCAGATGCCTATCTGTTCTCCTAGGCTGCTGCAGGACAGAGAGGGTGTGTTGTTTTCTATAACCCCGGCGGCTGATAAGGAGCTTGTAGTGAAGAAATATTTTGTCATATAGGCTATAATATATATATATACATACATCACATAACCCGTAATAAGACTATGCAATTAGCCTATTAAAATGTTTATCTGACTCAATAAAGATAAGTATCAGTGTGCAAGCAAGTAATGTGCGTTTAGCTAACTAAGATCAAGGAATGGGCATGAGAAGCGAATGCAAAACGCAAGTATTATTTAATAACTTGTCAAATGAAAGAAAACACATACAAGGCATAAAGCTTAAGTTTCAAATCATTAAGCATTCCAAGGCATTATTCTTTTTACTCTAGGCATACATATCTTGGCGTTACAAAACAAACATGAACAAAACAGGAAATTTGATTTGATCCTACAGCCTTATTCTATGGGCAGGATACATTTATACCATTTGAAGGTGTGACTCTTTCAAACCAAAACCAACCACGGTTGACCAATCAAACAAAACCAAGTTACTGATCAACCAGGCCCAATCTCCATAGGATGTCATAGCATCTAAAGGCTTGTGTAGGGAATGAGACCAAAGCAAATAAGGCAGAATTCCTTAAGATAATAAAACCCCTTTGCATGCAGTAGTTTAGAGTTCTGTCACGGTCGTTATATGGAGGAGACCAAGGCGCAGCGTGATGTGAATACTTGTTACTTTTAATGAAGACGGACACTAAACAAACTATACAAAACAACCGTGCAGCTATAGTATAAATGTGCATACACAGGCAATAACCCACAAAATACCCAAGGAATATGGCTGCCTAAATATGATTCCCAATCAGAGACAACGATAAACAGCTGCCTCTAATTGAGAACCAATCTAGGCAACCATAGACATACATAACACCTAGACTAGTAAACACCCATAGACATACAAAACCCCTAGACAGGAACAAAAACACATACATCACCCATGTCACACCCTGACCTAACCAAAAAAGTAAAGAAAACAAAGAATACTAAGGTCAGGGCGTGACAAGTTCACACTGTACAGCTACATGTTACCACAGAGATCATACATCCATATGTTTCAAGGTTTCAAATAGATACTAAACATGTCTGTAATAATATTATTCTATCACACATTCCAATAGTCAGTCTGCTAGGGAGGGAGACTGACTACTGGACCTACATCCAGACCACAGCACCACAGCACCACCAGCCACATCCACACCCCCACCCCAACCCCAACAAATCATCAACCCCCAAAGTCAATCATGCCCACCAGGTCCCCTCAGATCAGACTTATGCCACTCCTGCCCACCCCATGCCCCCCAGTCTTGCAAAGAGGGCCTCAACATGAAAGTCACACATATGCCCAGGCCATGAGCAGGCAAACAGGCTCAACCCCAAGTCTTACACTAGCCCAAGCCAATGGCATGCACCAGATGCTCAGCAGGCTCTGCTCACACTTGCTGGTCTGAGGCAAACCACACGACTAACAACATTGGACACTTTACGGAACACAAAGCCTTCACTATCTCATTCTGGAATCATCCGAGGTCATCCAAGGTCATCTGACTTTGGCCGAAAGAACAGGAACCTGGAAAAACAGACATTGTCATCCTACAAGAAACATAGTATAGAGGAGATGGGCCCACTGGTTGCCCCCTAGGTTACAGAGAGATGGAAGTCCCATTCACCAAACTACCAGGTGTGAAACAGGGAAGGGACTCAGGGTGTATGCTAATTTGGTATAGAGCAGACATAACTCACTCTATTAAATGAATCAAAACAGAACATTTTACATTTGGCTAGAAATTCCAAATTAAATTATCTTAACAGAGAAAAATGTCCTCCTGCGTGCTACCTACAGCATATCCCCCCCACTAGAATCCCCATACTTAAATGAAGACAGCTTCTCCACCTTGAAGGGGGAAATCAATCATTTCCAGGCCCAGGGACATGTACTAGTCTGTGTCGACCTAAATGCCAGATCCGGACAAGAACCTGACACCCTCAGCACACAGGGACCAGCACCTACCTGGAGGTGACAGCATTCCCTCCCCCATATGCCCCCCTAGGCACAACTACGACAACATAACCAACAAAAAACGGTAACATCTCCTGCAGCTCTGTCACACATTGGGTATGTACATAGTCAATGGTAGGTTTCGAGGGCACTCCTATGGTAGGTACACCTATAACTCATATTTTGGCAGTAGTCCTGTAGACTACTTTTTCACGGACTTCAACCCAGAGTCTCTCAGAGCGTTCACAGTCAGCCCACTGACACCCCTATCAGATCACAGCAAAATCACAGTCTACTTGAACAGAGCAATACTCAATCATGACACATCAAAGCCAAAGGAACTGAATAATATTAAGAAATGCTATAGATGGAAGGAAAGTAGTGTGGAAACCTACCAAAAAACAATTAGGCAACAACAAATTCAATCCCTTTTAGACAACTTCCTCGACAAAACGTTCCACTGTAATAGTGAAGGTGTGAACTTGTCAGTAGAAAACCTTAACAGTATATTTGACCTCTCAGCTTCACCATCAAATAATTTGAAAAAAATAAAACTTGGAAAATGAACAACAATGACAAATGGTTTGATGAAGAATGCAAAAATCTAAGAAAGAAAATGAGAAGCCTATCCAACCAAAAACATAGAGACCCAGAAAACCTGAGCCTACGCCTTCACTATAGTGACTCACCAAAACAGTACAGAAATACACTACGGAAAAAGAAGGAACAGCAAGTCAGAAATCAGCTCAATGTAATTGAAGAATGCATAGACTAACTACTTCTGGGAAAATTTGAGAACACTAAACAAACAACACGAAGGGTTATCTATCCAAAACAGAGATGTATGGGTAAACCCCTTCTCCAATATTTTTGGCCCTATAACAAAGAACAAACAGCCAAAAAATATATGCTCAAATACATATCTTAGAATCAACTATTAAAGACTACCAGAACTCACTGGATTCTCCAATTACATTGAATGAACTACATGTAAGGACAGGCGCTGGAGACGAGAAGCAAGTACAAGGGAATGAACATTTAATGAAACAATGGACATAAAACAAAACAAGAACAGCATCTGGACAGGGGGAACAAAATGACATTACGAAAATAATGCTGACACGGGGAACCAACTGAGGAACAGACAGATATAGAGGGGCAATCAACAAAGTGAAGGAGTCCAGGTGAGTCCAATGAGCAAATGACAAATTGGCTTTTTACCAAATTATCGTATGACAGATCACACATTCAATTTGCACACCCTAATTGACAAACAAACAAACCAAAACAAAGACAAAAAGTCTTCTCATGCTTTGTTGATTTCAAAAAAGCTTTTGACTCAATTTGGCATGAGGGTCTGCTATACAAATTGATGGAAAGTGGTGTTGGGGGAAAAACATATGACATTATAAAATCCATGTACACAAACAACAAGTGGCATCCTATGACGGTGCCACGTTGAAAGCCACTGAGCTCTTCAGTAAGGCCATTCTACTGCCAATGTTTGTCTATGGATATTGCATGTCTTTGTGCTCAATTGTGTACACCTGTCAGCAACGGGTGTGGCTGAAATAGCCGAATCCATTTATTTGAAGGTGTGCCCACGTACTTTTGCATATATAGTGTACAGTGCATTCGGAGAGTATTCAGACCCCATCACTTTTTCCCCAAAAATTTACGTTAGAGCCTTATTCTAAAATGGATTAAAGTTTTTTTTTTCTCATAAATTTACACACAATACCCCATAATGACAAAGCGAATGTATAACAAATAAACAACAGAAATACCTTATTTACAGAAGTATTCAGACCCTTTGCTATGAGACTGAGGCCAGATGGAAGCCACTCCTCGGTAGAATGACATGACAGCCCGCTTGGAGTTTGCCAAAAGCACTTAAAGGACTCTCAGACCATGAGAAACAAGATGCTCTGGTCTGATGAAACCAAGACTGAACTCTTTGGCCTGAATGCCAAGCGTCACGTCTGGAGGCAACCTGGCACCAGCCTTACGGTGAAGCATGGTGGTGGCAGCATCATGCTGAGGGGATGCGCAACTTCGCCCCAGTCAGGACCTCCGATTGGGGCGAAGGTTCACCTTCCAGCAGCACATCCATTTTAGTATAAGGCTGTAACGTAACAAAATGTGGAAAAAGTGAAGGGGTCTGAATAGGGTCTGATAATAGATCATTTGTTGTATTACTTGTGAGGCACAGCTAAGTGAGCATAATAATGAGCTTTTTATTTCATCTTACTGGACTGATGGCCTGCATCTCATGGTCAGTCTGAGAGGAGGGAGGGAGAGCAGAGGTGACGCTGCCTCTCACCCGACTCCCTGTCTCCGCTCTCCCTCCACTGAGAAAAGGGGACACAGTCTTCCAGTTGATGGTAAAACTTGCACTGCATTATTTCTGCCTCATGCACCAATTCATTCAGTTACTCCTATGACCAGAGAAAGTGAAATGTTCCTCCATATTAAAAAAGACACACGCAGCTAATAATAACAATGCAAGCTTAACAAAACACTTTGCTATACTCATTCGTTCCAAATCTAATCAAATCACATTTTATTTGTCACATACGCCGAATACAACAGGTGTAGACCTTACCGTGAAATGCTTACTTAGAAGCCCTTAACCAACAATGCAATTACCAACAAAGAAATATACAGTAGTTAAAAAAAATATTTACTAAATAAACTAAAGTAAATAATAAAATAAAAATTAACACAATAAAATAACAATAATGAGGCTATATACATGGGGTACTGGTAAAGAGTTAATGTGCGGGGGTACAGGTTAGTCAATGTAATTTAATTCACATGTAGGTAGGGGTGAAATGACTATGCATAGATAATAATCAGTGTAAAAACAAATGGGGGGCAATGTAAATAGTACAGGTGGCCATTTGATTAATTGTTCAGCAGTCTTATGGCTTGGGGGTAGAAGCTGTTAAGGAGCCTTGGCGCTCTGGTACCGCTTGCCGTGTGGTAGCAGAGAGAACAGTCTTTGACTTGGGTGGCTGGAGTCTTTGACAATTTTGTTGTGCCTTCCTCTGACAGCTGTAGTGCTGGTTGTAGTGTGAGTGGAAGTAAGGAGAACACACATTATACAGTGTTGAACAAAGTGTTGACAGTGTTGAATAACAACTTAAAAATGAACGTACATAAAAAAAAAACAGATCTTTGCTGTATTCATTGAGTCTCTCTCTAGTCATGGTAAAAGTTTTGAAACCTCACAGTATCAACTTTGCTGTGTGCTTCTGGGGCTTCTTTGTCCAGCATATGGCTCAAGGAAACTGTGCAGACACAGTGATCTGAGCTATCTGATTGGCCAACAGTAGGTCTGTAGGGGCACTTGATTTGCTCTCTGGGCCCGCAGAGTTCTACCTTCAGACATATGAAATGGTTCAAAATGGCGCTAGGGCTGCTGAATCAAGTGCATTACATTTACATTTTAGTCTTTTGGCAGACGCTCTTATCCAGAGCGACTTACAGGAGCAATTAGGGTTAAGTGCCTTGCTCAAGGGCACATCGACAGATTTTTCACCTAGTCAGGGATTCGAAACAACAACCTTTCGGTTATTGTCCCAACACTCTTAAACGCTAGGCTCCCTGCACCCACAGCCAACAGCGCTAAAGAAAGAAAAATAATAGGAACGCAAGGCTTTATTGTTGTTTTTACGGAAATGTTTGGTGATCGACTATGAATGCCTTGGAGATTGACCTAATTAGCCTGACAACACTATTCTCTAACCCTTCGAAAGTTCTCGAGCCGTGCTGGGAAAAGTCGCCGTTGCTCAGTGAGGCCTCATGCAAGTCTCCCACAAACTCTCTCAGGACTTATTTGGTCTTACGCCTATTAGATGCTCACTCAGTGCTCACTTAGCACTTGTTACTGTAATACTGTCTCACTGAGGAAGACCATGCCAGGTTTGACTTTTGCCGAAGGAAAGGACAGAATCCATCCACAGTCCAAGGCATTTTCAAAGTGGAGCAGCCACTGTAACTTAATGTGATGGGACTCAAAGGGCCAGATTCACCAAGCATTTGCACCACCAGTTGCAACGTTTACACCTCTTTTTCAAAAGGGAATTGTTGAGGACCTAACAAAGAAAAAAGCTTGAGTAAGGAAATGCCTTACAAAGTTCCATCACATTTCTTAGCCCCCATATAATAAACATCCTGTTCATGTTTGACTTCCTAGAAGAAGGTCACAGGGAAGCACGGCGTTGAGAGTTCACTGGGTTATTTTCTATTGGCAGTCTATCCGTAGTCCCGGTAGAATCCCGTCTGGGGACATTCATTGTTCAGCTACAGTCCCCCTTTGTTTACTGTCCTACAAGACTGATTGCTGTGACTTCTTGCCAGGACTATTAATTTGAAAGACTTCCGCAAGGGATTCCAGTTTAGCTTTATTGAAATGTGTCACTTCCTCGCAATCTCAGTGCTTACCCACGTCTTTTCCCTCTGAGGAGCAATTTCAGTTTCACCCATCAGCGAAAGCCCAGCAATATCCACTGCAATAAAATGACCAACCGACAGGACACGCATACTGATGAAATTTCATGACCAGAGAACGTTTGAGACTATTGGATTGTCTTTCTGTTTGTTTTTGTTGTCTTTGCTGTATTTTTGTGTGTAGAAAATCCAATAGATACAAAACAAATTGTACCTGTTGTTGTTTTTGTTAACTTCCTGGTTTGTGATAAGCGTACCTCTCCCTTACCCCCTGTAGTCATTAGAGCAAGCCATTTGCTGTGTCCTTGGGGCTGCAATTCCTCTAATCTGTATATAATGCTGATGCACCAGAACGTCTCCTCAAAATACCTCGCGGCACTGCAGTTTTTTTATTGCAGTGGCCCTGTTTTCCAAGCTGTTGCTGTTGCTGTTGCTGAAAAAACCCACTACGACTTTGTTTAAGGAAAGTGGGCGGAAAGTGGATCCACTCCCAAAGACCTTTGCTAGCCTAATGGTATGAAATGGCTGATTCGTTATAAGTATAATACATCATAATTACAGTAATTGATTGGATATATAATGCTTTTCCAGGTGTTCAAAGTGGGGGGAATCTCACCTCATTCACCACCAATGTGATACAAATACTTATTTTCCACCATAATTTGCAAATAAATTCATTAAAAATCCTACAATGTGATTTTCTGGATTTTTTTCTCTCATTTTGTCTGTCATATTTGAAGTCTACCTATGATGAAAATGACAGGCCTCTCTCATCTTTTTAAGTGGGAGAACTTGCACAATTGGTGGCTGACTAAATACTTTTTTGCCCCACTGTAGGATCTGTTTGAAATGATCACTTTTATGCTCAACATAGCCACTTCATATGCACACTCTTGCTCCGGAATGAAAATAAATATCCTTTCAATTTCATTCAGCTAAGTTCGATTATATTCTTCTTACTATAAAATCATATAAAATAAAATAATGGCTAATTGAACATGCCTACAGCCTATGGCATGGCGCATAGCCAGATAACATACAGTTGGCCAACGAATACTGTTCTTCAGAAATACATTTTATTCATATCATAATGCTTTTTTCTACCTGCCTAAAATAAATAACATCTTTAATGCGATAGTGGATATTAAATAGATTTATTTGAAAAAACATTTTTTAAATGTATATGTTCCAAACGCGCACATCAGCATCTTTTACAAGGCTTTAGAGATGCTTAAGGAGTTTATGTTAATTAATGGTCAATTACCGTGAGACCGGCAGGCTGTTGCATGACAATAATCCATAAAAATGTCTTATCCATGCCCATCCTTTTTTTTAAGGTGTCTGTGACCCGGCCACATGAAATCTATAGATACATTTATTTCAATTGGCTGATTTCCTTATATAAACTGTAACTCAGTAAAATCTTTGAATTTGTTGCGTGTTGAGTTTATAGTTTGGTTCAGTGTGGCTTTAATAGAATAGCAGGCTACCCTAGTGAGGATTGTGTGGTATACTGAGCCACTTCTCTTTGTCCCCCCCTCTTCCCCCCTTTCTCTGTCTGTTTGTGTGTCTCTCTCTCTCTCTCTCTCAATTCAATTCAATTCAAGGGGCTTTATTGGCATGGGAAACATGTGTTAACATTGCCAAAGAAAGTGAGGTAGATAATATACAAAAGTGAAATAATCAATAAAAATGAACAGTAAACATGACACATAAAGACGTTTCAAAACAATAAAGACATTACAAATGTCATATTATGTATATATATACAGTGTTGTAACGATGTACAAATGGTTAAAGTACACAAATGGTTAAAGTACTCTCTCTCTCTCCGTCTCTCTCTCACAGTACCTTCTCTCTCATTTCTCTCTGTATGGCTCCTAAACGTTCTGTCTCTCTACCTCTATCCCTATCTCGTGGAACCTTCTCTCTCATTTCTCTCTATTCTCTCCATCTATCTTTCTCGCTCTCCCTTTTTCCCTCCTCATCTCAGTGATGGACAGTTGTATCGATCCAAATGACCTCTGTGCCCGTCGAACTTCATTGGCTAATGACAGTCCCAATCCCTGTGTCACTGCCCTGCAGACAGTAACAATTAAAGAGTCCATCAATACTGTTTCCATTAGAGTCAAGTCACAGCAAATGTATGTTTAAGCACATTTCTTTTATTGCACATGACCTCTGTGCTCTTATGTGAACATTGTATGTATAGTGCATTGATTGAATTCTGGCCATCGTTCTTATATTCCAAACTCAATACAGCAGGGTTGGGATTGAAGTCAGAAATTAAATGAACATTGGCTTTTAGTAATAATGTGCACATACAGATCAGTGACATCAGTAAAAATGGCTTAGTATACTGTATAGGTTACAAAGAATGCAGCTAAACACATAATCGGCCATTACAGTTCTTTTATCCAAAGTAACCTATGAGCTAGATTACGTAACTCTGCATGTACCTTTACTCGGGTTTGAGAAACACTGACCAAGGAAACATTTATTAATGACTAACATTCTGAAAATGTATGACATTGAGAGCCCAGTAACATTAAAGTCCAAAACAACGTTCTTCTGGCACAGCAATGATGCACATGTATACACACATTCAACAAGTCAATGTTAACTGTGTCAAAGAAAAGCAATTCAGCTGTATAGGAAATAAATAAGGATGTAACGATAGAACCGATGCAGCGATTCACATATTTCTTGTTGCGGCTCATATTACTTTCTTTCTACGTTCCTTTTGACAACCGATGCGTCCTCGTCCTTCAGTGTCAAACTAAGCATGTGACCTTCTGAACTGGGAAAAAAATAGATTGGATTCAGATTGTTCAGGTTCACCATCAACAATAGTTTTGGAAGTTTTGCATGAAACTATCAGTGTATATGGTCATTTGTACGTACACAGGGTAAAGCTGATCATTTCATAACGAGGAATCACTTTTGCGAGGCACACTGCATGGTCAAAGCAGGAGGAGAAAGAAGATCACTAAAAACATCCAAATGGTCAAAACCATTAGGTTTTGAGATGGGACGAAATCCAAAGTTGTGCTATGCAGTCTATTCATTGGCTATGTCATAGCTCATTTGTAAACAATAAATATTGATACATTAGTAGCTCAAACACTTAATCTTCTAAAATGACAAGTTAATTAGTGGGTAATGATGACTTCAGAACCAAAGGCTGACAAAAACAGGCTACATTGCCCCCCCCCCCACTACCACCCCTGCCGCCCAATCTCATAATGGTAGTGGGGTGGCAGATGCCTAGTCTCCCTTGTGGCTCAGATTAGGTGCCTTCAGTACACAGTATACCCCATAGGCATGCATCATTTACGCACGCACGCACACACACAGTCAGCTCCGACAGATCCAGCCCGTGAGCTCCATCAGCAGCAGATTTGAATTTAGAACAAAATAATGTCTTCATGCAACTAATGTGAGTGCATTGAATCTTATCGCATCGAACCGAATCACATCGATTCGTTCTCTAATCAAATTGAATTGCACCGATTTGTTACAAACTAAAACTTATCATTCCTGTAACGTATCAGAGCCAAGTATCTAGATGCGTATCAAATCATCTTGAAAGGGAAAGTCAGGGAGCAAGTTCAGGGAGTGAGTATTTTAACAAGTAAACACAACTAAATACAAAACAAGAAACACAAACAGCGCACAGACATGACACTGAAACAGAAACAATGACGCCTGGGGAAGGAACCAAAGGGAGTGACATATATAGGGCAGGTAATCAAGGAGGTGATGGAGTCCAGGTGAGTCTGAAGACGCACCTGCGCGTAACGATGGTGACAGGTGTTGCGCCATAAAGAGCAGCCTGGTGACCTAGAGGCCGGAGAGGGAGCACGTGTGACACACGGGGGACCAGTACGAATGAAAATTTATGCACTCACTACTGTAAGTCGATCTGGAGAAGAGTGTCTGCTAAATGATTTAAAATGTAAATCATTTAGCTTAACTTCTTCATAAATGTCACTCATCTGGCCATTTAGTGCTAATGATATGTGAAGTGTTATAATCACAGACCCTATGAGACTCAACTGCTCCTATAATGGATCCCAAATTAGACTCTTTTCCCTTTATAGTGCAACACTTTTGACTTGGGTCCATTCAAAAGTAGTGGACTACAGTATAAAGGGAATAGGATGCCATTTAGAACGCATCTTTAGCAGCAGCATTGATCACAATGCAAAACAAGGCAGAGAAAGCTTGAGTTTACACTGCCAATTCTGTGCCAAATGAACTTGATCAATGAGAGCTGGCAAGTCCATAAGGAGAACAGTATCATGCCAAGATTTAGGTAGGTCGCTTAGACCAAGACGTGAGACAAAAACACTTTGGAGATTATGCTCTTGATCCATGCCTCACACATCTCTTTTTTTAGCCTTCCCACGGCACATATAGCAAGCAAATCCCTTTCCAAACCAAAAAGCTGCGGGGATTAACTTGTCATCACGGCTTTTTGGGTGCTCTGTCTTTTCCCTTTTTGTCAAATTATTTTTAAACATGACATGTTGGAACCAACATGCACAATCTACACACATCAAAACTCCTGCATCTCCATCCTCTGTCTGCCTACAACAGTGCGCTCGTATTTCTCGCTCCCCTATGTGTTTTGTTCTTCTTGCACTTGTCAACAACTGCCTGTCTATTCTCCCTTTGAGTCATCCTCAATTCATCTCCTCTTCAATCCCTATTGTTGAGGGATGGCTCCTATTGAAGAGACAAACTCCACAGTGGATATCTGTTAACACAAGTGGTTTTACATAATGCTACGTGCACTTCAATGGCAAATCGTCCAGGCTATGATACCACTGCTCTTTTCTAGTGTTGTCATGAGAGGCTAATGTGGTTCAAAAAGCACTCCAACGGCCCCATGGGAGCCACTTATGCACCCGATGAGAGACAATGCTGCTTTTAATGTGCGGGGAGTCCAGTCACGACGGCTAAACGCCAACCCTCGTGGGAAGCGGACGTAAATAATGGCTGATATTAGTGTAGCGCCCTGTTAAACATCGGTAATATGGTTAACGTCAGTTCGGCTGTTGCCCTTACTTTGCGCATACAAGTGGTCCCCCTAGTATTGTTCTGCAATTGGTAGGTTTACAATACATTTGAATGAATAATGCAATGATGTTGCGTTAATCAATGTACCATGGCAGTGTGTCAATGAGTTGGCTTGCATGCCGTCATAGTGTGGAAACTATTGGATAGTAATTTGTAACTGGGAATGGGACCATCATTGTGCTAGCATGTGTTGGGCTAGCTTTGAGTCATATTAGCTTGGAACTCTATGGGTTATACTGCAGGTTACTGCTAACACTGGACTTTTGGCTGGGTCAGATAGATTCATGTCCTGTCCACTTCTGGCCAAGAGGTTTTGTTTCTGTCTGTGTCATAGAGAGAAGGCTTTGATGGGAGAGAGACAGATGGGAGAGAGCCAGAAGAAGGGGGCTGTTGATTAATAGAAGACTCTGTTTGTGTGTGTGAGTGTCCGCGCGTTTGTGCAGCCAAATGCTGCAGGTCAGGAAAATCGTTTTAAAGACCACATCAAGGACCGGCTGAATCGCTGCGACATCAATCCCTCAACCTTGGGAACCCTTGCACTTGATAGGTCCACCTGGCAGGTCTCAGCCAGAGGGGTTTATCATCTCGAAGGTGCCATCTTACAGAGGAAAAGCGAGAAACACACCCAGAGACACCAATGCAAAGCTGATCATGTCCTCCGACTCCAATATACCTGTCCCGCGTGCAGCAGAGCGTGCGGCTCCTGCATTGGCCTCCACAGCCACATGAAGTGCACCGGCACCACAGCCATAAGCGCTAACCCACCCCTATCCCCATCCACAAGAGGAGCATCATTATCATCATCATAATCGTTGATGGACAGCCAAGGTGGTGTGTGTGCGCAGACAAACAGACAGACATACAGACAGCGTGCTCCGACAAACCGGCAGACAGACAAACATATAAAGGCCCTCTTGTTTATGAGCTCTTGGCAGTGATGTGGCTGCTTACTGGCAAAGGGCCTCCATCTGATGTTAAAAGGCCCACTGAGGATCTTGTTTTAGGTGGTGGTTGTCATGGCGACTCCCTGGTTTCCAGAGGGGCCCTGGTTTACCACGGCAGGGGAATTACTTAGTCTGTCAAACAGCAGAGGCTCGCAGGACGCAGTCCTCAATATAAATATAGTTAAAGATGGTTTGTTTCTATAAATATTTTGTAGTATACAGTAATACTACTACCCAATCAACAGAGACAATCACTGTATTTCCTGGTAGTGGATGGATGCTATGGCCTTTCTGACATATTCAGCCCATTCATGTGAATATTGGAATGAGCTTTTCCTGTATGTCAACATTAAGGGGTTCAAATTTGACCCTCGCTCACTGCAGAAAATAACAGAACTTAGCATACTCACTTTAATGCGTTTTAGATGGCCCCTAATACAGCTTCGTGTATGGCATGTTAAGACTCATCACTAACAGCCTCTCTGGCGAGGGGAGACAGTCTTTTCCCCTTTACTTGGGGCCTGTCTTACTCTTATCCCATTGCTCCACTCTGTCCATTCCTTCATACCACTTGACCTCCCTCTCCCTCTGTTTATCTGCTATTCGATACACTTCCCAATCATTTCCATGAGGATTTCATTTCACTGGTCCACGCTCTAGTTAGAAAATCATATTGGATTACAATCTGTGCTCCTTCCCTGTCTGCATCAGCCTGTGTTAAAATTATTATGGAATATCTCTCATGCTGGTGTTTTGGTTGAGTAGCTGTCCAATGAAGTTAAATCGAACTCATGCATGATGTCACTCAGCCTCCTGTTTTTATTTTTTTCCTCCTCATCATTCCAGTCCCTTGATATCATGATGTGTTTTTTCCATTTGTCGTTTTACAGGTTGGACAAGGCGGAGTTCACTGAACGGTGTGGAAACTTGTAGACTTGGAGGGCCTGTGATATGACTGAACACGACTGGATCATCTCCTGATCTGCCTATGAGGTCCCAGAGGGCCTTGGTGAGTCACTCTGGCACAGGGACATAGAGCTAAGTCCTCAGTGATTGACCTCAAAGTCACCTTTGTGTGCAAGGTGACTTTGAGTTGGAGTTGGAGGATACACGACAGCAGTAATCCCATGGTAGTAGTCCTAAGTGGGCTCCATCAATAAGTTAATCAAATGGTTTCTATAGCATCCTCCTCTGGCTGTACTAGGTAGAAGTTTTGGAGTACATAGTCTATATAAGAAGCAATGACCAACTAAAAACACTCTGCACCATGGAGACACAAACACAGGGGTACGAAAGCAGCAATGCATTATTTTCACCTGTCCTTCTCCAGCTCACCTCAAGCGTACAGGGTCAGTCACCTGTGTCTTGCTCATGTCAAGGTTGCCCCTCTCTCCCTTCCTCCCCCGTACTGCCCTCGAAGTAGCACAGAATACATACACAGTACACAGAACCGCTAATTGTACTCCTGACGCATGCGTTCCCAGAGTAAATTATTTGTATCGACTGATAAAGGCCAAACAATGTCACCTGCATTCAGTGTAGGTATGCATAGAATGATAGCCTGACAGGCTATTTTCCCAAGACCGCATTATGAGCCAGTATGAAAAGTCATCAGTGAAAAGTAATCAAACTGAAGTTGTGGCCTTACAGTGCGAAAGAGTACTGCAGTGCACTGGCATATCATGTCTTTATCAATGTGTGGGTTGAGCGAAGACATTGGAAAAAGATCTCAGCCACTGTCCTCAAAACTTCTTATGGCTGCAATCCCGTTAACGGGATCGATATGACAACTGCAAGTGAAAGTGCAGGGCGCAAAAATCAAAACAACAGAAATCTCATAATTAAAATTCCTCAAACATACATGTATCTTATACTGTTTTAAAGGTAATCTTGTTGTTAATCCCATCACAATGTCTGTTTTCAAATAGGCTTTAAAGCACACCAAACGATTATGTTAGGTCACCCCCAACTCACAGAAAAGCACAGCCATTTTTCCAGCCAAAGAGAGGAGTCACAAAAAGCACAAATAGAGATAAAATGAATCACTAACCTTTGATGATCTTCATCAGATGACACTCATAGGACTTCATGTTACACAATACATGTATGTTTTGTTTTATAAAGTTCATATTTATATCAAAAGGTCTGAGTTTACATTGTTCACTAGTTCCAAAAACATCAAGTGCATTTGCATAGCCACATCAATTCAACAGAAATACTCATCATAAATGTAAATGAAAATACAAGTTATACACATGGAATTATAGCTATACCTCTCCTTAATGCAACCGCTGTGTCAGATTTCAAAAAAACTTTACGGAAAAAGCAAACCATGCAATAATCTGAGACGGCGCTCAGAAGAAAAAAAACAATTCCGCAATGTTGGAGTCAACAGAAATCAGAAATAACATTATAAATGTTCCCTTACCTTTGATGATCTTCATCAGAATGCACTCCCAGGAATCCTAGTTCCACAATAAATGCTTGATTTGTTTGATTATGTCCAGTATTTATCTCCAAGTAGCTACTTCTGTTAGGGCTTAGGTATACAAATCCAAACGCTCATGCAGGTTGAGCATAATGTCGGTACAGGTCTTAGAAACATTTCAAATTAAGTATAGAATCAATCTTTAGGATGTTGTTATCATAAATCTTCAATAACGTTCCAACCGGAGAATTCCTTTGTGTGTAGAGAAGCCATGGAACACAGGTCGTTATCATGTGAAATACGTATGACCAGGAAATGGCTCTCTGCCAGTAACCTGACTCATTCAGCTCTCATTTAGCCCCACAACACAGTAGAAGCCTCATTCAAGTTTCTAAAGACGGTTGACATCTAGTGGAAGCCCTAGGAAGTGCAACTTAATCATATGTATATATTAGTAACTGGGAGTGAGGAGCAGGCCGTTTACTCTGGGCACCTCTAGGCACCTTTCATCCAAGCTACTCAATACTGCCCCTGCAGCCATAAAAAGTTAATACGTCTCCGAAAGTAAGTACAGTAATAGAGCTGCATGGGTGTAAGCAAGGTTCCCATTATATTACTTACTTATATCTGATAATGTTTTAAATGTACCCAATTATTTCTCCAATCAGTGGTCTAATGATGAAGGATGGAAGGATGCATCTCTCATGTGGGTTGCTTTCTGTTGCATTAGTTTAGCTTTTGCAAATCTCAAGTGGCTTGATACTGCTTTGAATAGACTTCACGTTTCAGATGTCCTGACAAACCTGCATGTAATGCTTACAGTGGCATCAGATTTATTCAATGAAAATCAGTACCTGGGAATGTCCTTGATGAGAATGCATAGTGTGAATGCAATAGTCATGGTCATTCAATTAATTAAACTGTGTGTATCATTGAAAGGTAAAAAGCATTCAAATACATTATTTCCCCTCTTGTAAAAAACATATCTTTGCCTCAAGAAACTCACAGTTACTAGTATTGATTGAGCAGGGCCTACCACAACACACTGTAGCCAAGTAGCAGGAGTGAAATCTCGAGGTGATCTTGAGACAAAAGTAACCCAATCTCTTTTGAGGACTTACCAGACCCACCCCAACGTACTTACATTAGCTACCAGTTCTAGACTGTCACTGTACCCTGCCTCAATTGTCTCAATTTAAAGACAGTTCTTGGAAAGTAATTTTAAATGCAGTTTTTGACAATTGAGAGGTCATGTCCGGTTTGTGTTTGTGCTGCTTGAGAGTCCCGGCAGAATTCCCCCTCTGTTGAATTATTGAGAGGAAGGCCTGGCCCATCCATCACAACAGAGCAATGCTCTGAGACTCCTGTCATAATCGTGACTGGAATGTCGCAGGAAGGCGTGGTGGGATTGGGGTGGCAGGGAAGAAGGATTGGGACGCTCTTGGTGAATGGGTGGAGGATGAGGAGAAGGGTTGTGTGTCACCTCTGTGCTCATCGATGGGTCATCGGAGAGCTGTTTTGCCTGCTCGTCTTGTCTCGTCTCTCTCTCCCTCTCATTGGACATCTCTGAACTGACTGTGACATGACTGGCAGTCAATAGACAGGCCTCTGTGTTATTTCAGCAGGGGATCCATGTGGAATAGCAAGCAAGCTAGCCGTCTGGCTGTATAATCATCACTCTGAGTCTACCGGAGCAGAAATGACAGCCATATGGATTAAGTTATTCCCTGACAATGGAGTGATCATTTCAAAAGTAACAAAAGGTCAGTCAATGCGATCCCTCATGCGATCTTCACCACTAGTGTACCGTCATCGTGGCTATCGGCTTGAAGACAACAACAAACCCAACCCAACTCAACCCCCAGCCACCAACCACAACACATCGCTGCACTTTAAAACATTTCTCAATTATTATTCACGCTCGCGGACTTGTCAGTCATTGAGAATTCATCATATTTGTAACTAAGAGAGGGCGATACACTAGGCAGCATATCTCATGTGAAAATCCGGTCACTAAATGAAATTGGCTATTGGCAGGGTTAGCCAAGTGTTCCTGTATTGTTTGTTAGCACAGGACCCCCATGTGTTTTCCATACAGGGAAGCAGGTTTTGGAAGGAGAGGGAGAGGGGTTCTCCTCAGTATTACGTCTCCCTACACACATGCACATGCTCCTGCTCCAAATTAACTACAGTGTCTCATTAATAGTAGCAGCTGAACTGTGCAAATCGCCGTGTCGGTGCACCTTGGCCCCATTTGTCCCAATTACAGTGGTATAATTAGCCATTTTGCACCTTAAATTGCCTCCCAGCGAGGCCTCTCGGGAAAGAAACTGTTGAGTTGTGGAAGAGCTTCTTATCAGTGCGGAGGCCTCAGGACAGCGACAGGTTTGAGCTGGTTGACCCCTACAAGATGAAGGTGACGTCTCATCAAAAACGTACGGTTTAGTCCAGTTCTTGTGCATGTTCTCAATAGTTGTTTTTTTTGAGGGGGGTTACATACACCGGTTAGGTGCAGTGAAATGTGTTGTTTTACAGGGCTAGGCATAGTAGTACGGCACCCCTGGAGCAAATGAAGGTTGAGTGCCTTGATCAAAGGCACATCGCCCTGTCGGTTCAGGTATTTGAACCAGCGACTTTTCGGTTACTCTAACCGATGACCCAACACTCTAACCGATGATGATAATGATTTGGGTAATATTCAATTTGATCTAATTTGAAATCTGCTCCTGTTAAATATTTCAACTTGATTTGTATTCACCAAAGGTGTAGAGAGCACTGAGCTTAGCAAATAATATTTTGTTGTTTACATGATGCAATGTTATTATTCATTATCCAATAAATGACATTGTCATACCTTCTCCCGCTCTCCCTCTCTGGCGCTCGAGGACACCAGGCTGCCTTCCATTACACACACCTGTCACCATCATTACGTGCATCTGAGCTCACTAAACTCACCTGGACTCCCTCCTCACATTGTTGATTGCCCCTCTATATCTGTCTGTCCTCAGTTTTGTTCCCCGTGTCAGCATTATTGTCGTAATGTCGTTTTGTCCCCCCCCCCGTCCAGACATTGTTCTTGTTTTGTTATATGTCCATTGTTTCATTAAATGTTCACTCCTTGTACTTGCTTCTCGTCTCCAGCGTCTGTCCTTACAAACATGAAACACGGATAGGACAACGATAATGTCATAGAAGAGACTTGGAGTGATACTCATAGCAAGTAAAAACTCATGGGAGCCTAAGGATCCATTTTGTTTGTTTTAATGGCATTCACCAGGTGAACCTTCCGGACATCTGCCCTTTTTAAACTTATACCATGGCATGTTACTGTGTCAACTTGACAGCCAAAGTGGTTTTAACAGAATAAGCACCAGCACCATTTCATCCAATTTTGATTAACATAAGAAACCACATCAGGATCTACGAGATCTTCATTTGGATCTTGATCCAAAACTCCAAAACCTCTGAGAATTGTATTGATTAACATGTGATTGGTTGTCAGCCAGAGCAGCCAGATCTGGAGTAATGGATTAGCCATGCAGTTGAAAGTGAATGACTGGCTCAGGCTATCTTCACATCTTGACGGTTCTAATGAGCCTGTAAATTTCATGGGAGCCTGTGTTCCAAAGCCAGGAACTTGGGTGCCATTGTGCATTTGTGGTGTGTTGTTTTCTTGCGCCTAACAGAAAGCCTCCTTGCCTCTTTCCGTCACATCTTGTGCGATGCTGTCTCTTCACAAGGGGACTTGTCCCGCTGGGCACCTCAACTGTGGAGGATGGAGATGGTGGCAGATAGAGCAGCTGAGTTAGACAAAGGGAATGTTTGTCCTTGATATAGGAAGGTCGTGTGACGCCAGAACACAGCGCTCTGAGTCACGGTCCGTAAACAGAGAGCCGTGAGGGTGTTTAACAGCACCATGCCTTGAGTCCCTTCTTCCTGTTTCATCATCAGGAGCTGTCAGTCACACTCAGGGAGTTAGGGAGAGATACAGATACAGAGAGAGCAAAAGAGAGTGAGAGAGAAAGAAAGCGAAAAAGAGAGAGAGTGGAATTTCCTTTGTGAGAGGCACTCTTTGGGTCAACCATAAACTACTACTGAGTTTTTCAGACACCTGCAACGTCCTTCCAACATAGTCATGAAGAAAAAACCTTCGGGAGAGGGAGATGGTTTTCTTTTTTACAGGAGTGAATCAATTCAGAAAGCTATTACACTAAACACTGTTTCTTATCTTTCTCTGCAATCTCTCTAACCCACTCCAAACCATCACCACTGGTTATTTTAGTCTTATCTTTCTGTGTCATTTGGTGATGTTTTCCTCAGATGTTATCTGAAGGTGACTGCTTCAAACTGCTGGGAAGGAAAATTATCTAAATAGTCTGTGCACATGACACGAGGAGTGAGGAGAGAAACGTCTTCAGACGGTCTTATTACCTGAAGGTATGTGGCTGAGAGTTGGAGAGATAGCTAAGACTTGACAATAAGGCTACATGAATTGGCTCGCAGTACTTAGTTAACAAATCAGTCACACACATACACACACATCAGTACATACTTAAGTATCAACTCAAGAACAGAACTGCATACATTTCAAATAAGACTATACACTTTTATACACTTAAGCTTTAACATTCCATTTATCAATACCACTCTGCTCTACTGAGGCAGGCCCTGATATTGTAATATCACTGCACCAATGTTCTTTTTTTTTTAAACTGAGAGATTCTCATAACATCAGTTAGTCAGTAAGCTGACCAGAGTATCATATCAATGGGAGCACGGCCAAAATCCTTACTCTACCGAAGCTTTGCTTATAATTGCTGAATAAATGATAAATCAAATCAAAACAAATAAATAAATAATACATAGACAAAGCATTATAGTAGTATGTGACTTGGTTTATAGTAGTATGTGATTGGTCTTCCCCAATCCAATGTGGTCTTCTGTGATTGGTCTTCCCCAATCCAATGTGATCTTCTGTGATTGGTCTTCCCCAATCCAATGTGACAGTGAACTAAACTTTTGAACTTGTCATTCTATTCACTATCAAGTATGTGCAAAATGGCAATTTTTACTCTGTTTTACAGTATACCATTTGATTGAATAAGCCTCTCACAGTTTGCACAGTGAGATGGATGTTTCAGATCAATCGGATTGTCAATATTGGCCTACTGAGAGGTCACTGAGAGATAGGCCATTTAGTTAAACACTGCACTATGGGTTTGTTGATTTTATGAAAGGAAAATTCAACATGGTGTTCCATTGTAATACATGGTAGTCCAATATAGCATACCATATCTGTTTTTATTTACATAGTAGAATAGATCTGCTTTTATAGCCAACTTGATTTTGGACCATTCTTCAGTGGCTTCCTAATCCATCCTTGTTTTCTGATGGCATAAGCCTAATTCACCAATCATAATCATAACCATAACTCCTAATCAGTATTCCTGTGCATTTTCCCCACAGTTAATCGAAAAAGGCAACTTCATATCGCTATGTTATGTGATTATTCGTGCTGAGGCCAGCACTTTGTCAATATCTACATGACAAATATAGTCTGTCCATGGCAACCATCATTTACAGTGTTTTACGTCATAATGGGAAAATCTCATCTGACGTTTCGCTCCCTGCCTGGGAAGAAGCAGCGAAATCCCAGTCGCGGCTTAGCCACACGGGATAAAGTGTGACAGATATGGTTGTGTTCGTCAGGATCCAGAATTACTCCTGAGAGAGAGAGAGAGAGAGAGAGAGAGAGAGAGAGAGAGAGAGAGAGAGAGAGGAGGTTGGGCCGGGTGCTGAGGCAGAGGAAGAAGGCTAGTGATATATCTACGGAGGACAGAAATCTTTTGTCCTGAAAGACACCAGTTTATGTGGGTTTGGGACATGGTTGGCCACAGAAGGAGAGGAGGACGGAGAAAGAGGAGTGTGGTTGAGATGAGGAGTGAAAAACAAGGGGTTGTGTTGGGGTCTTCATCTTCAAGTCGTTTTTTTTCCAACACGTGGGGGGGGGCAAATGAGGAGATATGGAGCAGTGGGAGGGGGAAGGCTGTCTGTCGGGGCTGTTATCGTGACGAATGGTCTGTGTGTGACTGAGATACATGTTTATTCTGCTAGTGTACACAATGTTCCATTCCGTTCATCTAGTTAAGTGTTTTACAGCTCCTTTACACCTGTTCATTTCATTGTGAAAGTAATAACAATGAGGGAAAAAAATCTACTCCCTCATAGACTTGAGATCAGAGCAATTTTTGGGGCGGTAGATATTCTACGTGTCACCAATTTCTCCTTGGTTGCAGACACAAACATGTAATAGATTTAGCACATCGTGCTTCAATTACAACCCTCTCAACATGGTTGCGGCACCTTTACCGAAGCTATTCCTAGTGTTTTGCTCTCTTTACTCTCAGAGGAGAGAAACAACTATGAGTAGATGTGTTTTCCCCATTGCAGTAAAAATAGTGTTCCATCAATTATACAGTGTGTTTCCACAACATTTTTTTTTCTTCCCTTTGAACTCTGTGCTCCCTCTCCCCTCCACCCGTCCCTTTTTTTATCTCTCCCAGTCCTCGGTTCTCTGATAACCACGTATTTTCCACCCCCTTGCAAGTCCCTGCGATAAGTTTATTGCGGCTTCACAGTCATGATTGCCAACCCTGGAAGCATGTGTTTCAGACAGAAGGAAGTAGAGGACGGCAAATGTTTTACTTTTCAGCTCTGACCGAACAGAGATGCTAGTCCTAGGTCCCAAGAAACAAAGAGATCTGCTGTTTGATCTGATGATTCATCTCAAGGGTTGTACAGTCGTCTCAAATACAACTGAAGGACCTCGGCGTAGTCTATACCCTGAACTAATCCATGCTTTTGTCATTTCAGAATTAGACTTACGCAATGCTGTACTCTCTAGCTACCCAGACAAGGCACTAAATAAACTTCAGCTAGTGCTAAATACGGCTGCAAGAATCTTGACTAGAACTCCAAAATATATAATTTTGATCATATTACTCTAGTGCTGGCCTCTCTACAATGGCTTCCTGATAAGGCTAGGGCTGATTTCAAGGTTTTACTGCTAACCTACAAAGCTTTCTCCTAAAGAGCTACAATTTTTGGGGAGTGGTCTGCCGATCCTTGTGAGAGACGCAGACTCGGTCTCAACCTTAATTTCTTTACTAAAGTCTATCTTCAGTAGGTCCTATGATTGAGTGTAGTCTGGGCCAGGGGTGTGAAGTGAATGGCAAGGCACTGGAGTTACGAACCACCATTACTTTCTCTGCCTGGCCGGCACCCTTTTCTCCACTGGGATTTTCTGCCTCTGACCCTATAACAGGGGCTGAGTCACTGGCTTGCTAATGCTCTCACATGCCGTCCCTATATCTTGCCAGGCTTTTTTAGCTATACTTGACTTGAGTGGGTTGAGTCACTGACGTGACCTTCCTGTCCGGCTCGTGCGGTGGGGTAGATCTTTGTGGGTTATACTCCGCCTTGTCTCAGGGTAGTAAGTTGGGGGTCTGTTGAGATACCTGCGGTGGTGTGGGGGCTGTGCTTTGGCAAAGTGGGTGGGGTTATATCCTGTCTGGTTGGCTCTGTCCGGGGGTATAGTCAGACGGGGATACAGTCCCCCCCAAGTCTCCAGTATCTATACTGCAATAGCCTATGTGCCAGGGGGCTAGTGTCAGTCTGTCCTATCTGGTGTAATTCTCCTGTCTTATCTGATCTTAAGTATGCTCACTCTAATGCTCCCGTCTCTCTCTCTCTTCTCTCCACCCCCCCCCACACCCCCTGACGACTCCTGGCTGTCCCTTCCCCAGTCCACCTGGTCGTGCTGCTGCTCCAGTTTCTGCTGTTCTGCCTGCAGCTATGGAACCCTGACCTGTTCACAGGACTTGCTACCTTATCCCAGTCCTGCTGTTTTGACCCCATCTCTCTCTCTTGCATCTGCTGTCTCGACCTCTGAATGCTTGGCTATGAAAAACCAACTGACATTTACTCTTGAGGTGCTGACCTGTTGCACCATCTATAACCACAGATTATTATTTGACCCTCTATTAACGTTTGAACATCTTGAAGAACGATCTGGCCTTAATGGCCATGTACTCTTATAATCTCCACCGGGCACAGCCTGAAAAGGACTGGCCATCCCTCAGAGCTTGGTTTCTCTCTATGTTTCTTTGTAGGTTTCTGCCTTTCTAGGGAGTTTTTCCTAGCCACCATGCTTCTACGGTGCATCTGTGATTGTCCTAAAAACAAATCAATGCCACAAATGTATCTGATGGCTGGATGGTAATAATAAATAATGAAACATTTAAAAATCCTATCATACACAGAATCCACATTCTGGTGCATTGATCTTTGTCCTTTCCCTGACCTAAGTTTGACCTCCCCCAAACATGAAACACCTGCTGCACTCCTGTTAATCATTTGTCTCCATAGTCAATGTATTGTTAGCATTGAAGCTAACTAGCTAATTGTGGCATTTACGAGCTAGCACGTACTCTGCTCTGTAATTAGCCTTCACAGGGGGGCTCTCTTTGTACAGACCTCAGTGTGTGACATCAAAGAACCATGCACATTTCTTGACAATCGTCCAGGTATGGTTCACTCAGAGGTTTTTCACCAGCTTTGTAGTGGATGGCTAATGACAAATCCCATTGAAGCAGGCCGTTGTAAGGATGTTCTCATTGACCTTTTCATGAAATCTTCTTTGATAATGAGGTACTGTAGGTCCCTTCATCTTTATAGAAGAATTGGACAGGAAAGTGGATTGTGGCTTACACGCTTTGTAGAAAATATTCTCTGGCTTTAAGTAATACGCAGTTGGTAGAGGAAGTTGTTTAAATGTCACGTTTAAGATGTAAATGGTCATGGGACTTGCTATACAGTATTGTTAATCCAGAGTAATTCCTATCATCATACAGAAAGATACTGTAGGTATGCTAAATCAATGACAAACTATGTTTATAGATGCAAGTGTGTGACGTTGACTCTTTCATCCTCGCTAATTATCTATATTCTGTAAGGCTCTGACAAAAGCCAGGGTTTGGCTTGTGGTAGTAATTGCTTGGTCTGAGAGAGAGAGAGAGAGAGAGAGAGAGAGAGAGAGAGAAGAAGAAAAACCAGGACAATACTGTAAGAGATGGACTGAATGGAATGGAGGGACCAACACGCCGAGGGGAGGACGGAGAGAGAAAAAGAGTCAGCGATGGAAAAGTCCCCAAAAAGGAATAGAGATGGAGTGATAAAGAAGATAATGGAAGTGAGAATAGGAAAGAGCTGCCTGCTTCACCTACTGCAGTAGCAGTGTGGTCTTTAGACCAAGGGCACTATCATAACCGACTCCATAAATCAAAGTGACCTGGATTATGACACACATGCGCACGCAACGTAATTAAGAGACCGGAGCCTGGTTTGGGAAAAAAAGAGAGGGAGAACAGACGCTGTGTCTGTGCAAATACAGTCATGGACAGAGAGAATATGGTGAGGGAAAGGGAGGGAGGGTTTCATATTGAATTCCATTTAATGGAAAACCAATTCTATTTTAGTTGGTTTCCTTTCTGAGAACTTCCAGCTGGTCTGAATCTTCTTCTTTTTCTGAGAACAATTAACCCACACTGCCCAATCTACAATACAGAGATGTTGCATACCAATCAGGTCAAATGTTACAGAACATCAATTGGACCACAAACTAACCAATCCGTCTTCAACATCCTGAACTTAAAATGTATTTGGGACTGGGGGGCAGTATTGAGTAGCTTGGATGAATAAGGTGCCCAGAGTAAACTGCCTGCTACTCAGGCCCAGTTGCTAATATGCATATTATTAGTAGATTTGGATGGGAAACAATCTGACGTTTCTAAAACTGTTTGAATGATGTCTGTGAGTATAACAGAACTCATATGGCAGGCAAAAACCTGAGAGAAAATTTAACCAGGAAGTGGGAAATCTGAGGTTTGTAGTTTTTTAAGTCATTGCCTTTCGAATATACAGTCTCTATTGGGTCATATTGCACTTCCTAAGGCTTTCACTAGATGTCAATAGTCTTTAGAACCTTGTTTGATGCTTCTACTGTGAAGGAGGGGCTGATTGAATAAGAGCTGATTGAGTCAGTGCTCTGCCAGAGTGCCATAAGCTGATCACGTGCACTCACATGAGAGCGACGTGCGTTCCATCGCATTTCTAAAGACAAAGGAACTCTCCGGTTGGAACATTATTGAAGATTTATGTTAAAAACATCCTAAAGATTGATTCTATACATCGTTTGACATGTTTCTACGAACTGTAATATGTCTTTTCGTCTGAAATTTCACCTGGACTTGCACGCGCCTTGTGAGTTTGGATTGTGTACTAAACACGTGAACAAAAAGGAGGTATTTGGACATAAATGATGGACTTTATCGAAGAAATAAAACATTTATTGTGGAACTGGGATTCCTGGGAGTGCATTCTGATGAGGATAATCAAAGGTAAGTGAATATTTATAATGCTATTTCTGACTTCACAACATGGCGAATATCTGTATGGCTTGTTTTGTTGTCTGAGCCCTGTACTCAGATTATTGCATGGTGTGCTTTTTTGGTAAAGCTTTTTTGAAATATGAGACAGCGGTTGCATTAAGGAGAAGTTTATCTGAAGTTCCATGCATAACACTTGTATTTTCATCAACATTTATGATGTGTATTTCTGTAAATTGTAAATTATAAATCACTGGATGTTTTGGAAGCAAAACATTACTGAACGTAACGTGCCAATGTAAACTGAGATTTTTGGATATAAATATGAACTTTATCGAACAAAACATACATGTATTGTGTAACATGAAGTCCTATGAGTGTCATCTGACACATGAAGTCACATGAAGTCCTATGAGTGTCATCTGATGAAGATCATCAAAAGTTGATTTTTATCTCTATTTTATCCCTATTTGTGACTCCTCTCTTTGGCTGGAAAAATGGCAGTGTTTTTCTGTGACTAGGTACTGACCTAACATAATCGTTTGGTGTGCTTTCGTCGTAAAGCCTTTTTGAAATCGGACACTGTGGCTGGATATACATAAACAAGTTTATCTTTAAAATGGTGTAAAATACTTCTATGTTTGAGGAATTTTAATTATGGGATTTCTGTTGTTTTGATTTTGCAATTTCACTGGCTGTTGGCGAGGTGGGACGCTACCGTCCCACATATCCCAGGGAGGTTATTAATTAAAGACAAAATCTGCAATAGGGGAAACAACGACACAGGCCGCCCCATCACGTTGTTATTGTTTTTGCTGAGGAGTGTGGCGCAGCATGGTAAAACAAATTGCACGCATGCAATGATGTCCAAGGGGAAGAGACAGTGTTTGTTGTTTGCAATAACCTATTTGTTGTTGTATCGCAAACGGACATGGCTATTTCACCATTAAGGATTCCAGCTTTTTAACCTCAACCGCTCCACTTCATCTTATAGACTTCAACTTAACCTTCACTCCATCACTTCCTCTTCAGTGACAGTATCTTGACCTCAATCCCATCCACTTCTCTGGAGTGGCTCTGTTCCTTGGCATAGCATTGAAAGGTTTCCAGTATCCAGTAGACAAAAGCCAATTGCCTAGGCCTTACTCATTCCACCCACGGCATCTGCTCTGACCTCTTCCGCAGCATGCCAAGGTGACAGATGGCATGGTCAGCTGGTCTTAGATAAATGCCTGGCACCTCTGCCAACCTGCACCACCATTCAACTATCCCGTACCGTGGCACCGTTGCACTCATACTGTCTTAGAGAAATAATAACCCTGGTACGCTATTGGAATACCCAAACCATGTTTGTGTTAGTATGTGATGATGTTTCAATCATAGAAAGAGAAATTTCACGTGCTCAAGCTCAAATGTTTGTAGTGACAATAGGTCTTCGGGTGCCGTGTTCAAAAGTCATATACAGTACCTTCAGAAAGTATTCACACCCCTTGACTTTTTCCACATTTTCATGTGTTACAGCCTGAATTTAAAATGGATTACATTTTGATTTTGTGTCCTTTTGTGTCACACAATACCGCATAATGTCAAAGTGGAATTGTGTTTTTAGAAATGTTTAAAAATAAATTAAAAATGAAATGCTAAAATGTCTTGAGTCAATAAGTATTCAAACCTTTTGTTATGGCAAGTCTAAATAAGTTCAGGGGTACAAATGTGCTTAACAAGCCACATAATAAGTTGCATGTGCTTAACATGATTTTTAAGTGACTATCCCATCTCTGAACCCCACTGATACAATTAGCTGTAAGATCCCTCAGCCGAGCAGTGAATTTCAAGCAGATTCAACCACAAAAACCAGGGAGGTTTTCCAATGGTACACAAAGAAGGGCACCTATTTATAGATGGGTAAAAAACAAAGCAGACATTGAATATCCCTTTGATCATTCTGAAGTTATTAATTACACTTTGGATGGTGTATCAATACACCCAGTCACTACAATGTTACAGGCGCCCTTCCTAACTCAGTTAACGGAGAGGAAGGAAACCAGTCAGGAATTTCACCATGAGGCCTATGGGGATTTTAAAACAGTTACAGAGTTTATGGCTGTGATAGGAGATACCTGAGGATGGATCAACAACATTGTAGTTACTCTACAATACTAATATAAATTACAGAGTGAACCATGTACAGAATAAAACGCTCCAAAACATCCATCCTGTTTGCAACAAGACACTGAAGTAATACTGCAAAAAATGTGTCAAACAAATTTACTTTTTGTCCTGAATACAAAGCATTATATTTAGGGCAAAATCCAACACAACACATCACTGAGTACCACTCTTCATTTTTTAAGCATGGTGGTGGCTGCATCATGTTATGGGTATGCTTGTCATCGGCAAGGGCTAGGGAGTTTTTTGTTTATAAAAAGAAATGAAATAGAGCTAAGCACAGGCAACACCCTAGAGAAAAACCTGGTTCAGACATCTTTCCAACAGACACTGGGTGATAAAGTTACCTTTCAGCAGGACAATTACCTAAAACGCAAGGCCAAATATACTCTACACTGGAGTTGCTTACCAAGACAACATTGAATGTTCCTGAGTGGCCTAGTTACTATCTATGGCAAGACTTGAAAATGGCTGTCTAGGAATGATCAACAACCAACTTGAGACAGCTTGAAGAATATTTATTTATTTTTCTCCCCAATTGGTAGTTACAGTCTTGCCCCATCACTGCAACTCCCGTACAGACTCGGGAGAGGCGAAGGTTGAGAGCCATGCGTCCTCCGAAACACGACCTTGACAAGCCACACTGCTTTTTGACACACTGCTCGCCGGAAGCCAGCAGCACCAATGTGTCGGAGGAAACACCGTACAACTGCCGATTGTGTCAGCGTGCATGCTCCCGGCCTGCCACTGGAGTTGCTGGAGCGCGATGGGACAAGGACATCCCGGCCAAACCCTCCCCTAACCTGGACAACGCTGGGCCAATTGTGTTCCGCCTCATGGGTCTCCTGGTCGCGGCCGGCTGTGGGATCAATCATGGGTCTGTAGTGATGCCTGAAGTGCTGCGATGCAGTGCCTTAGACTGCTGTGCCACTCGGGAGGCCAGTTTGAATAATTTCTTAAGAATAATAACCAAATGTTGTACAATCCAAATGTGCAAAGCTCTTAGAGATTACCCAGAAAGCCTCCCAGGTGTAATCACTGGCAAAGGGGATTCTAACATGTATTTACTCCGGGGGATTGAATACCTATCTAATCAAGATAAATGAGTGTTCTATTTTCCATATATTTTTTCCTTCCACTTTGACATTAGAGTATTTTGTCTAGATCATTGACAAAAAATTACAATTCAATTCATTTCATTTTAATCCCAATTTGTAACACAACACAATTTAAAAAAGGTGTGAATACTTTCTGAAAACACTGTACTTGTATAAAGGAAAAACCCGCACTCCCTGAAACATTCTTTACGTTTGAACGTATGTTTTTTGCAGCAAAGGTCAGAACAAACAGACGCGTTTCAGCGGCAGCCTTTGTGTCAGCCTTTGTCAGCTTTTGGAAAACAATAGACATTCACCCATATTTACAGATGACGTCACATTGCAGTACTGCTTCTTTCTTTTTTCACATTCATTATTTACATACATTATTTACACAAATGTTTGACTATTTTCCACAAGAGCTTCAAAATAAAAATAATAATAAACAAAGAAATGTGCACCTGTTGCTCACAGGAATGATGTTTCAATCCCCACTGGGGTCTTACACATCTTCTCATCTGTGCGTCCTCTCTCCCAAGGAGCTGAGCAAGGAGAAATGGTGTGGAAAAGACTGACTCAGTTCCCACGGGGGTGGGAATGTTGTCAAATTTAACTTTTGCGTTGATCGCAAAATAGCTTCACTCTTCTTTGCAATTTCTCTTCGCTCTGCACCAAGTGAAATTGTTTGTCTTATTCCACTGTTGCCAAACCCCTCTAGACCCCAGGATACTGCTCATTTCTAAGACAAGGCTAAGAACATGACATGAGCAGATAAGACTACGGTGGGGACAATGGGCCATCCTCAATATAAAGATATCTACCGTACTCTCTCAGAAACTCCTCATGAAGCCAACAATAGATTCCCATATTACCCAAGTAAATCCCTATGACATTACAGCTTACCCCTGTTCTAAATGATGTTCCATCCTGAAAAATATGGCACTGTAGACATCTGAACTGCAATCGAACCTTTCATCATTGCATTTTGAAAAGATTAAATCAGTAGACATACAGTAAATGCAAGGTTCGACATCATGATCCAATATGTCAAGCGTGAAATCCTGATGACCGTGTCACACATGCTACATGTACGCTTGCTGAAGGTGGACGCAATCGGCGAGTGAGAGACGAGCAGCTTTCTCACGTCTACGAGTAGTAGCCTTCAGAGAGCTGTGGGAGTACTGTGTGGGCATAGCCTAGCTATTTTTGTCCATCTTCATATTGTATTCAACCATTTGTTATGGCAAGCCTAAATATGTTCAGGAGTAAAAATGTGCTTAACAAGTCAAATAATAAGTTGTATTGACTCACTCTGTGTGCAATAGTAGTGTTTAACATGATTTTTAAATGATTACCTCATCTCAGTACCCCACACACACAATTATCTGTAAGGTCCCTCAGTTGAGCAGTGAATTTTAATCACAGATGCTGACATCGAATATCCCTTTGAGCATGGTTCATCTGAAGAGGAGAGGCGAGAAGGATCGGAGGACCAAAATGTGGCGTGGTATGTGTTCATGATGAAATTTAATAAAGAAAACACTGAACACTGAAACACACTATACAAAACCAATAAACAAAATAACGACCGTGAAGCTAATGAGAACTGTGCTGACACAAGCAATCAAAATAGACAATCACCCACAAACAAACAGTGAAACCCAGGCTACCTAAGTATGATTCTCAATCAGAAACAACTACCAACACCTGCCTCTGATTGAGAACCATACTAGGCCGAAACATACAAATCCCCAAATCATAGAAAAACAAACATAGACTGCCCACCCCAACTCACGCCCTGACCATACTAAATAAATACAAAAACAAAGGAAATAAAGGTCAGAACGTGACAGTACCCCCCCCAAAGGTGCGGACTCCGGCCGCAAAACCTTGACCTATATGGGAGGGTCTGGGTGGGCGTCTGTCCGCGGTGGCGGCTCTGGAGCGGGACGAGGACCCCACTTTACCATAGTCTTAGTCCGCCTCATTGTCCGCCTCCGTGGCTTCCTAACCACGGCGACCCTTCTAAATGACCCCACTGGACTGAGGGGCAGCTCGGGACAGAGGGACAGCTCGGGACAGAGGGGTAGCCCCGTACTGGCTGACGACTCTGGCAGATCCTGGCTGACTGGCGGCTCTGGCAGATCCTGGCTGACTGGAGGCTCTGGCAGATCCTGGCTGAATGGCTGCTCTGGCAGATCCTGGCTGAATGGCGGCTCTGGCAGATCCTGGCTGAATGGCGGCTCTGGCAGATCCTGGCTGACTGGCGGCTCTGGCGGATCCTGGCTGACTGGCGGCTCTGGCGGATCCTGGCTGACTGGTGGCTCTGGCGGATCCTGGCTGACTGGCGGCACTGGCGGCTCCTTGCAGACTGCCGGCACTGGCGGCTCCCTGCAGACTGGTGGCACTGGCGGCTCCCTGCAGACTGGCGCCACTGGCGGCTCCTTGCAGACTGGCGGCACTGGCGGCTCCTTGCAGACTGGCGGCTCAGGACAGATGGGAGACTCTGATGGCGCTGGGCAGATGGGTAGCTCAGGCGGCGCTGGGCGGATCCGGACTGTGACCCGTTGTGGTAGGTTCTGGACTGCGACCCGTCGTGGTAAACTCCGGACTGCGACCTAATGTAGGAGGTTTCGGTCTGCGGCCCGTCGTAGGAGGTTCCGGTCTGCGGCCCGTCATAGGAGGTTCCGGTCTGTAGAGTGTTGCCGGACGCTCTGGACTGGGTACTATTTCCGGACACTCTGGATTGGGTACTGTTGCCGGACGCTCTGGGCTGGGTACTGTAGCCGGACGCTCTGGGCTGGGTACTGTAGCCGGAAGCTCTGGACTGGGTACTGTTGCCGGACGCTCTGGACTTGCGAGGCGCACTGTAGGCCTGGTGTGTGGTGCCGGCACTGGTGGTACTGGGCCGAGGACACGCACCTCAGGGCGAGTGCGGGGAGAAGGAACAGGGCGCACTGGACTGCCAAGGCGCACTATAAGCCTGGTGCATGGTGCCGGCACTGGTGGTACCGGGCTGGGGACACGCACCTCAGGGCGAGTGCGAGGAGCAGGAACAGGGAGTACTGGACCCTGGAGTCGCACTATAGGCCTGGTGCGTGGTGCCGGCACTGGTGGTACCGGGCTGGGGACATGCACCTCAGGGCGAGTGCGAGGAGCAGGAACAGGGAGTACTGGATCCTGGAGGCGCACTGGTGGCCTGGTGCGTGGGGCCGGCACTGGTGGTACCGGGCTGGGGACATGCACCTCAGGGCGAGTGCGAGGAGCAGGAACAGGGAGTACTGGATCCTGGAGGCGCACTGGTGGCCTGGTGCGTGGTGCCGGCACTGGTGGTACCGGGCTGGAGACACACACCAGGGCGTACTGGGCTGTGGAGGCATATTGGAGGTCTGGAGTGCAAAGCTGACACAACCCGTCCTGGCTGGATGCTCACTCCAGCCCGGCCAATACGAGGAGCTGGAATATTGTGCACCGGGCTAGAAACGCACACTGGAGACACCGTGCACATCTCCTGACCAGTTACACCCTCCCCACGGTAAGCACGAGGAGTTGGCTCAGGTCTCCTACCTGACTTAGCCAATCTCCTTGTGTGCCACCCCCCAAAAATTCTTGGGGCTTTCTCTCGGGCTTCCGTACTAGCCGTGTACCCTTATATCTTTTCCGTTCCTCCATTCTCCTGTATCCCTCCTTGCAATGTTTCAAAGAATCCCATGCAGGCTCTGGCACTCTCCCTGGATCAATCGACCAACTCTCAATCTCCTCCCAGGTTGTTACCCATTCGTCCTTCTCCCGGGTCCATTTCTCCATTAAGCACTGTTCCTTCCAATCACGCTGCTTGGTCCTTTTAAGGTGGGTTATTCTGTCACGTTCATCGTACGGAGGAGACCATGGCGCAGCGTGAATTGAATACATGTTAAATTTTAATGAAGACGGAGACTAAACAAACTACAAAAAACAACAAAACGAACGTGAAGCTATACTACAAACGTGCAGACACAGGCAACTAGACATAGACATAGACAATAACCCACGAAATACCCAAAGAAGATGGCTGCCTAAATATGGTTCCCAATCAGAGACAACGATAAACACCTGCCTCTAATTGAGAACCATTCTAGGTAACCATAGACATATATAAACACCTAGATGATAAACAACCCCATAAACCTACAAAACCCCTAGACAGTACAAAAACACATACATCACCCATGTCACACCCTGACCTAACCAAAACAATAAAGAAAACAAAGAATACTCAGGTCAGGGCGTGACACTGGGAGATGAATCCTCTTTTCAGCAGGACAATAACCTAAAACACAAGGCCAAATCTACACTGGAGTTACAGTTTTGACTTAAATCTACTTGAAAATCTATGGCAAGACCTGTAAACAACCAATTTGAGAGAGTTTAAAGAATTTGAAAAATAATAATTGGAAAATATTGCACAATGCAGGTGTGGAAAGCTCTGTACCTAGCTGAAACAGCATCTAAAGCAACAAGGATCATAGCTTAATAGTGTGTGTGTGTGTGTGTGTGTGTGTGTGTGTGTGTGTGTGTGTGTGTGTGTTCCAAGGCACACCATAATAATAATGTATTCCTGTTTAGTGCACCAATCACAAGTTTCTGGTCCATACTATACCATTTCTGGCATGGACTTGTAGGGACTAAGCAGCGGTTGATATTTAATGATGCTCTTCGAAATTGAAAACCATTGGGTGTTTCCGCTAAACATTCCCAATAGTCCAAAGCAGAATACATCTATTGACTTGCTCTAACAGATATTGGTCTTGTTGGGATAAGTTTATTGATTAACGTTTGGGATTCATTTTGCATGCATTTTGACGGAGGGAAACCGAATGGATTATTGACTGAAGTGCGCCAGCTAAACTGAGTTTTTATGGATATAAAGAAGGAATTTATCAAACAAAAGGACCATTTGTAATGTAACTGAGACCTTTTGGAGTGCCAACAGAAGAAGATCTTCAAAGGTAAGGCATATATTATATTGCTATTTCTGACTTTCATGCCGCAACTCCCTGGTTGAAAATGATTTGTTATGCATTTGTGTGCTGGATGCTGTCCTCAGATAATTGCATGGTTTGCTTTCGCCGTAAAGCCTTTTTGAAATCTGACACCTTGGCTGGATTAACAACAAGTTAAGCTTTATTGTGATGTATTGCACTTGTGATTTCATGAAAGTTTAATATTTATAATAATTTGATTTGAATTTGGCACTCTGCCATTTCACCGGATGTTGGCCAGGTGCTGATTTTGTACGTTTGCCCACTGACAAAGAAATCATCAGTCTATAATTTTAATGGTAGGTTTATTTGAACAGTGAGAGACAGAATAACAACAACAAAAATCTAGAAAAATGCATGTCAAAAATGTTATGAATTTCTTTGCATTTTACTGAGGGATATAAGTATTTGACCCCTCTGCAAAACATGACTTAGTACTTGGTGGCAAAACCCTTGTTTGGCAATCACAGAAGTCAGACGTTTCTTGTAGTTGGCCACCAGGTTTGCACACATCTCAGGCGGGATTTTGTCCCACTCCTCTTTGCAGATCTTCTCCAAGTCATTAACGTTTCGAGGCTGACGTTTGGCAACTCGGACCTTCAGCTCCCTCCACAGATTTTCTATGAGATTAAGGTCTGGAGACTGGCTAGGCCACTCCAGGACCTTAATGTGCTTCTTCTTGAGCCACCCCTTTGTTGCCTTGGCCGTGTGTTTCGGGTCATTGTCATGCTGGAATACCCATCCACGACCCATTTTCAATGCCCTGGCTGAGGGAAGGAGGTTCTCACCCAAGATTTGACGGTACTTGGCCGTGTCCATCGTCCCTTTGATGCGGTGAAGTTGTCCTGAACACCTTAGCAGAAAAACACCCCAAAGCATAATGTTTCCACCTCCATGTTTGATGGTGGGGATGGTGTTATTGGGGTCATAGGCAGCATTCCTCCTACTCCAAACACGGCAAGTTGAGTTGATGCCAAAGAGCTCCATTTTGGTCTCATCTGACCACAACACTTTCACCCAGTTGTCCTCTGAATCATTCAGATGTTCATTGGCAAACTTCAGATGGGCATGTATATGTGCTTTCTTGAGCAGGGGGACCTTGCGGGCGCTGCAGGATTTCAGTCCTTCATGGCGTAGTGTGTTACCAATTGTTTTCTTGGTGACTATGGTCCCAGCTGCCTTGAGATCATTGACAAGATCCTCCCGTGTAGTTCTGGGCTGATTCCTCATCGTTCTCATGATCACTGCAACTCCAAGAGGTGAGATCTTGCATGGAGCCCCAGGCTGAGGGAGATTGACAGTTATTTTGTGTTTCTTCCATTTGCATATAATCACACCAACTGTTGTCACCTTCTCATCAAGCTGCTTGGCGATGGTTTTGTAGCCCATTCCAGCCTTGTGTAGGTCTACAACCTTGTCCCTGACATCCTTGGAGAGCTCTTTGGTCTTGGCCATGGTGGAGAGTTTGTAATCTGATTGATTGATTGCTTCTGTGGACAGGTGTCTTTTATACAGGTAACAAACTGAGATTAGGAGCACTCCCTTTAAGAGTGTGCTCCTAATCTCAGCTCGTTACCTGTATAAAAGACACCTGGGAGCCAGAAATCATTCTGGTTGAGAGGGGGTCAAATAGTTATTTCCCTCATTAAAATGCAAATAAATGTATAACATTTCTGACATGCGTTTTTCTGGATTTTTTGATGTTGTTATTCTGTCTCTCACTGTTCAAATAAACCTAGCATTAAAATTATAGACTGATCATTTCTTTGTCAGTGGGCAAATGTACAAAATCAGCAGGGGATCAAATACTTTTTTCCCTCACTATAATAGTTACATGTGTGTGTGTGTGTGTGTGTGTGTGTGTGTGTGTGTGTGTGTGTGTGTGTGTGTGTGTGTGTGTGTTCAAGGCAGACCATAATAATAATGTATTCCTGTTTAGTGCACCAATCAGGAGTTTCTGGTTCATACAGTACATACCATTTGTGGCTTGGACTTATAAAGCAAGCAGGGACTAAGCAGCGGGAGACCGATTTCGGTTGATATTTAATGATGCTCTTCGAAATTGAAAACCATTGGGTATTTCCGCTAAACATTCCCAATAGTCCAAAGCAGAATACATCTATTGACTTGCTCTAACTAGAATTGGTCTAAGGGCTAAAAACGTCTCTTCCCTCACTCCCTGTGGGTTATAAGCAGGATGGTGACATAACTAGTAATTACAATAAACTGGAAACTTGATTTCCCTCCAAGTTGGTTGTTGATTTCTGCTAATACTGAAAAGCCTTGTGGGTTGATTCTGGTGTATCTATTTCATGTTGTGACAGCTTTGACCATATGATCTAAAGAGATGCAGAGCATGTCATGTTAGCTTAGTTCTGATTCTACGGGTCACCGGTGGTGGTGGCATGCGATAGAGCCATCAGAACAGCCTTAAGATGGATGTTTCATTCTGTTTCACTTCTCAAGCCACAAATTGTTTGTCTCTACCTGGGAAAGTGTTGAGTAATTGCTTCATTCTCAAACATCCAGGCAGGTGGCAATTCCCCTGTTCGATTCCCAAGGGGCTGTTGACTTCAATTGGAATTTAGGCTCTGGGTTAAATCTTCACTGTGTATTCAGACATCATTCTGTCTCCTCCGTTGAGCTTGGAGAGTCTGGAGATCTTATTTTTTTTCATTTTTCACTGGTACTGCAGTAGACCAAAATCACATATGAGACAATTTCAGCTGGAGATCCGTTGCCGTCCATACACTTACGTATCTATATGAGAAATCTCAATTAACCCGTTTTTGGGTCTGTTATCACTAAATATAAAGTGTATTTTGTTAGATGAGATAAGAGGCAATCCTCCACTCTCCTTTTTCTCAGCCCAGTGTTATCAGTCTATATCATAAAGAATTGGATTGATCAAAGGTTATCCCAAGCTGTCCAGCGGGCAACATTTGGCACGTGGTTGTAAACTGTCTTTCTGCTTTAGAAGACGACATAATGATTGTAACCAACTGGCTTCTCTTACAACCAGGTGAAGATATAATTATTTTCCTTGATGACAGCAAACCATCATGGGAAGGACATCACATCTTGGTTGATTTACTGATTGCTAAAAATACATCAACAAACATCCTTACATAACCAAACCATGATGTCATAGAAGAGGCCATTGCAACCAGTTTTGCCTGCTGGGTATAGAGCTTCACATCAGTGCCCTAAGTGGAGGCCACCTCCTCCCCGTTTCCTTGGTGACAAATTACACTCAGGCTTGATTTGTCATGCCTTGTTGCTGGTGATGGTGGCTCCAGTCAGGTGGAATCCTCCCAGGACGTGTCACCAATCCCATTAGTTTCTGGCTTTAACACTCAGTCAGACCGGCGAGAAAGGATGACTAATGCGTGGCAACTTCCTTCTCTGCAGGACGGTAAAACAAAGATTGTATTCTGCTGAGAGGATGGGAAGGAAATCCTCTTACATTAGAGTCAGCATTACAGAGTAAACCAGGTTGAATGGGGGTTTCAGTAGACAGTACACACCAACTAAATGTTAATTGAACTGTATACAATGCCCTGCTAAATTTAGCTAGTGTGGCGGGACAGGGCCTACAAGCTGAGGAACATAATAGCATATTCACAAACAATTTGACAGAGTCTTTTGTGTCATGTTACATACGCATAGTAAGTGTAGCATACTGCGATATGGTGAGTCTCGCAGACCATCACAGCCTGTCGGTCACACATCACCTGAGGTAAAACAGCGAGCCCCATGGTAAACAAACCCCAGCTGAACCTTGGGCTGTTGTGACACAGGAGCACTGGAGCTGAAAATGTGAGGCCGGTTCTTGACGACACACATTGTGTGGAAAGCCATCAACCATGAACTGCCAGATTCCTAATTTTTTTTGTTGTTTTCAAAGCGACTTTGACATTCTTGTCAGTAATGAAAAACTCTATATAAAATAAATGTATTATTATTATTATTATTATCTTGTCCGATCCCTCCGCGAATGGATTCTGCTCAGCACTTCCACTGTAAATGAAATGGAGGAGAGGTCACCTCTTATATCACCTCCTGTACTCTGAGTGCTTTATTCATGTTTTATTGCTGGAGTTCCCCCCACTGTCGCAGTTATCGATTGGAGGGTGAGGGACCCTTGCCCAGAGTTGTTTTTGTTAAGATGAGGTTGTAAGCTCTGTATCTTGTTGGACTGTTTCCATTGGCTTTACTATTGGGAGGCAAAAAAGAGCTCTTTGAGTGGGTTTCCCAGCGGAGTGGAGCAGGCAGAAATGCTTAGCCTGGCACCCCTCTATTTGATTTGCATGCATGCTGTGTGTTCCACTGCAGGTCTGCGGTCTTTAGTTTTTAAAGCTCCATGAAGTCTTTTTAATTATATTTTTTATGTCTAATAAATAACTGTGTGTGTATGTGTGTATTTAAAAAAATATATATCTCCAAATATTATATGTGTTATAATTTATTTCTCTAAGCCTCCTTGGGCCACTGAAATGCTCGGTCCAACTGTGTGGGCATGGGGATACACATGTCAATATATATTTATATGTACATCCCTGATTGGCTGATAGAATCATCTAGAGTCCACCCCCTCACCCCTTCAAAAAACAACAACAAAGGCAAATGGTATTCAAAATGTCAGTTGGAGCTGGAATTGGACCATTCAAGCGATGAACTTCCACAGCTGTGTAGGCTACTTTGTTTTGTCACCAAAACAAAAAGCATACATAATGCATTCATTTGCTATATCATTTTTTTTGTTTTACTGTTTTCATTAGGTCATCCGGATTATTAAGTAGGTCACCAGAAGATGCAGAAGATGCAGGACCAGAACAGCCTGTTTACATTGTGGACCATCCTGGCCTATACCCTGTTTGCCATCTATTCCTTGCAGAATGCCATGATTATCTACAGGGCAACTATAGGGCTGAACCATGCCCTTTGTCAGACTTATTAGGAAATATTAATGGACAGGGGGTGGTTACTCGTCTATCTGTGATTATCTGTATGACCAATAGAAGACACTGGTAGTTATTACAGGTATCTGGCCTATAGGAGCTTTGTCAGTTGGTGCTGGGGCTATCTGGGCAGTAAGAACAGTGATGCTGCAGCCTGCGTAGTCCATCACATCTACCAGGGGCATCATTTATGAACTGCGCGTACATACAAAATATACCCCAAAATGTGCGTGGTCCAGTTTTAACGCAAACTTGACATGCAAACTTTAGACTAAGCAGATGCACACCTTCTAGTGGTTTAAGTATTGTATTGCAAGCAGGCAAGAAGGCCATAGTGTTTTGTGGAAATGGAGGATATGATGGCATGCTTATTCATAAAAACACCTCCCCTCACCTCCGAGGGAACCCGGAAGTCCCCTAAACGTCTGCCTGCTGGGTTAAATTCAGCCTCGGATCTCTCTGCTGTTCCAACAAAGTATCATGACGTCCGGAAGGTTTTCAGTAAGGCTCGTGCTATATCCCTTCCTCCAAAACGTCTTACGATTGTGCGACCTCCCGGGCACCACACCGCCTCAAGGCTGGAATTATTCCCTGTCTGGCCCTGAGACCAAGGCCATGGAGGAGTACATTGATAACTCTCTGGGGGTTGGAAGCATTCGCCCTTTGGCCTCTCCTGTCGGCGCAGGGTTCTTCTTTCTGGGAAAGAAGGACAAGAACCTGCGTCCATGTATTGATTACCGGGGTCTCAATGACATCACAGTCAAGAACCGGTACCCGCTACCACTCCTCTCCTCGGCTTTTGAACCTCACCAGGGGGCAACCATCTTTTCTAAACTGGACCTCCAGAATGCCTACCACCTTGTTCGGGTATGCAAAGGAGACGAGTGGAAGACTGCTTTCAATACAGCAAGTGGACACTATGAGTACCTGGTCATGCCGTTTGGACTAGCTAATGCACCTGCTGTCTTCCAGGCTCGGGTTAACGATGTGCTCCGGGACATGTTGAATCGGTTTGTTTTTGTATACCTCGAAGACATCCTGGTTTTCTCCCATTCTGCCCAGGAACACGGTCTTCAAGTTCTTCAGCGCCTTCTGGAGAACCAGTTGTTTGTTAACCTGTTGAGTGTAGGGGGCAGTATTTTGATGTTTGGATGAAAAATGTAGCCAAATTAAACTGCCTATTTCTCAGGCCCAGAAGCTAGAATATGCATATAATTGTCAGATTAGGATAGAAAACACTCTAATGTTTCCAAAACTGTCAAAATATTTTCTGTGAGTATTACAGAACTGATATTGCAGGCGAAAACCTGAGGAAAATCCAACTAGGAAGTGCCTCTTATTTTGAAGCTCCCTGTTCCATTTCATGCCTTCCCTCCATTTAAAGGGATATCAACCAGATTCCTTTCCCTATGGCTTCCACATGGTGTGAACAGTCTTTAGACATAGTTTCAGGCTTTTATTCTGAATAAATGAGAGAGAATGATCACATCGCGTCAATAGATGCCTGGATGCCAGCAGAGTTTTGCATGCGCAAAAGCAGACATTTTCTCTCTCTCTCCTATTGAAAAAGCTACGGTGCAGTTGAAATATTATCGATCATTTATTGTAAAAACAACCTGAGGATTGATTATTATTTTTAAAAATTCTATGAACTTTACAGATACTTTACGGATACTATTTGGAATTTGTCTGCCCCGTCGTGACCAAATGGAGGTAAATGGAGGTATTTTGGATATAAAAATAATCTTTATGGAACAAAGGGAACATTTATTGTGTAACAGGGAGTCTCGTGAGTGCAAACATCTGAAGATCATCAAAGGTAAGCGATTCATTTTATTGCTTTTCTGACTTTCGTGACCAATCTACTTTGCTGCTAGCTGTTTGTAATGTTTTGTCTGCTGAGAGAGATGTCCTAACATAAACGCTTGGATAGATTTTGCTGTAAAGCTTTATTGAAATCTGACACGCCAGGTGGATTAACAACAAGCTAAGCAGTGTTTTGCTTTATTGCACTTGTGATTTCATGAAAATTAAATATTTTTAGTAATTTAATTTGAATTTGGTGCTCTGCAATTCAGCTGATGTTTACGAAAATGATCCCGCTAACGGGATGGGTGCGCCAAGAAGTTAAAGCAGAGAAGTGCGAGTTCCACCGCTCCAAAATCCCTTTTCTGGGATACATCATCTCTGAAGGGAATGTTCAGATGGATCTGGAAAAAGTGAGAGTGGTGGTGGTGGATTGGCCCCAACCCACGTCCAGGGTGCAGCTACAGCGGTTTCTGGGGTTTGCTCATTTTTACCACTATTTCATTCAGGGCAACAGCAACCTGGCAGCTCCCCTCTCTGCACTCCCCTCTCCCAAGGTACTGTCCACAAGGTCTGCTTAAATTCTAGGGCTGACTTTTTTCTGCTGGACAATAGAATTCTTCCTTTTGTAACTAATTGCTTTCGTGTCTTTACTATCATTAAATTGAAGACTTTTATCAAAGATTCTCTGTTATTAGTATTACGCGATCAACTGATTAATCACGTAACTGTAATTAACTAGGAAGTCGGGGCACCAAGGAAAAATATTCAGATTACAAAGTTATCATTTCCTAAAATACATTTTCAGATATTTTATCTGATCAATTAGTCTTCGAATTAATGAATTATTTACTTTACCTCACGTTAGTCTCATTCCAAACGTATCTGCACGAACCCAGTCTTCACTATGAGTCATCCATACATCAATTGTCTTAAATAATTGATTTATTGCTAACTAAGTAATTCACAGAAATGCATAAACAAACAAACAAGGTAAATGTGGCTACAAGAAATGATAGGAGAATGTGCTCTAGTGGGCTAAACCGGCATGGCGGCTTGTTAGACAAAAGGGGAAGTGGGGGTCGACTAAGAAGTCACCACAGAGTGATAATTATAACAATTGAAATGCTAATCCTTTGCACATGAACGCTCACTCATTCGGGAACAATTGCAATCAATATATATATATATTTACGCTCAGTGTGTCGTCTTGATCGCTGGTGAAAAGTTTCTGTTGGAGAGTTTCGTCCTCTCTCTCTCTGTCTTGGTTAGAGGGGATAGTTCAGAGTGACATTCATTCATTTGTTATAGAATGGATGTTTCGTCGGTTGTCGTTCTTCGCGTTCAATGATACCGAATTCCTAGCTGCAGATTAGTAATTAATATCAAAGACTTGTTCTTATTCTGTCAGTATTGATAGTCTAAGAGTTTAACCACGTGGTATGGTTAAAAGATTCAACAATGGTCAGCAACCTTTGTCCCCTCCTAATGGAGAAAAACATGGTCTGGTGATAATTTCTCAAAGTTGGGTTTTATTCGGAATTGCAGAAAGGGGCTGTGCCAGGACGCCTGACCCTAACTGGGCTCAGGGGCGGTCCTCTGATTTAGTTAACTCCAATTCCCTTTTTGAGTTTTCCTTCATTAAACAGTCCAAAATCACATTGTAAAATGATGTAAACAGTATCATACTCACTCATTCATCTTATACAACAATTGGATGTAAACCTCATATCTGAGCCTATTATATAAACAGCGTTATGGTAATGTGGCCACACCGTCTCCCATGAGCTTCCCCAAGTTGTAACAAACAGACCAAATCCAGTTCGTAGCTGGATTCTTCACCAATCGTTTATACTTTCTCCGGAACATGAAATTTGTTCGTACTTCAAGTTCTGTGAGGTGGAAGGAATTTATTTGTTCTCTAAGAAAATGTACTCTCTCTATACTGTGTGTCTATGAGGAGATCCTCAGGAATTTACGACGTCTCTCTGGCCACAGCAGCCTAGTTGAAGGAGGAAAGGGGGAGGCAGGGAGAGGGGGATGGGGCTCACCGCACCCAAAGAGGCAACGTCATGACATAGCCAATATCCCAGCATCTTTATCTCAGATCATAGCGCTGTCCAGCTAGATATCCGGACAGTATTGTGTCACAACGCGCGTGGTGACTTGACCCACTACTACTATCCTGTAATGCCTTTAAAAAAATACATATCAACTCACATTGATGTCTTTTTACAGATCAACTGCACCCCTGACGTGTCTCACTCTACTGTGTGGGTGTCATTAAAAGTATCTAAGGGGACAAATCATTTCAAACAAAGCAGATGAAAACAAACAGCGCACCAACCGCTTATCAAAGCTATCTCAACTCATTCTAGATGTGGACAACAGATATGCCTCTTATCCATCTCCGGAACTTTACAAAGAGAGACTGCTACACCAATTGAAATTTGACAATCTTTCCACCAAACAAACGGAGCAGCTTCTGTTTAAGTCAAGGCAAAAATTCTATGAACACGGAGAGAAAGCTGGCAAGTTGTTATCTCACCAGCTTCCACAATCCGCAGCTAGCAGCACCATACCTGAAATCTGTGTTGCAGCTGATTTAACTTCTACCAATCCCAAAGAAATCAACAATCAAATAAAGCAATTCTACTGTGCTCTTTACTTGTCCGATGATTTTCCTGACACATCTCGTATGCATGCATTTTCAGACAATCTGGACATCCCCTGTCTCAATTCAGATGAGCAAACCAACATGGATGCCTCAATAAATGATGATGAAGCTACTCTAGCAATCCAGTCCATGCAGAGTGGTAAAGCCCCTGGGCCTTTTGGCTTCCTTATTGAATTTTATAAAGCATTCTCCTCTAAATTATCCCCTATCCTCAGGTCAATGTAGAATGACATCATTTCTAGTCAGAAAATGCCAGAGACACTTATCCAGGCGACTATTTAGGTTTTGCTTAAAATATACAAGAATTTCCTTATCTGTGGCTCATACTGCCCTATAAGCCTTTTGTGCTGCGATTATAAAATTCTCACTAAGGTCCTCTCGCTCCATTTAGAGACAGTGATGCCTAATATAATTAACTCTGACCAAACCGGATTTATCTCAGGTAGGCAATTGTTCTATAATATGTGCCAGCTACACTGTACCTAGACGAACTAAAACCCCATAGATATACAAAATCCCTAGATAGGACAAAAACACATAGACAATACAAAAACTAAACCAACCACCCTTGTCACACCCTGACCTAACCAACATAATAAAGAAAACAAAGATAACTAAGGTCAGGGCGTGACAGTACCCCCCCAAAGGTGCGTACTCCCGGCTGCAAACCTAAACCTATATGGGAGGGTCTGGGTGGGCATCTAACCTCGGTGGCGGCTCTGGTTCTGGACGCCGCCCCCCTTCTTTACACTGAGTCTGTTCTTGTATCACTGACCCATGGATCATCGTCGGAGGCTCTGGACTGCGGATCCTCGCCATAGGCCCCGGGCTAGGGACCCTCGCTGCGTGGATCATCGCTGGATGTTCTGGACTGGGGACCGTCGTTGGAGGCCCCGGACTGTGGCCCGTCGCTGGAGGTTCCGGACTGTGGCCCATCGTTGGAGGTTCTGGACTCTGGCCCGTCGTTGGAGGTTCCAGATGGTGGCCCGTCGTTGGAGATTCCGGTCTGTGAACTGTCGCCGGACGCTCTGGACTGGGTACTGTCGCCAGACGCTCTGGAAAGGGTACTGTCGCCTGACGCTCTGGACTGGGTACTGTCGCCAGACGCTCTGGACTGGGTACTGTCGCCGGACGCTCTGGACTGCCAAGGCGCACTGTAGGCCTGGTGCGTGGTGCCGGCACTGGTGGTACCGGGCTGGGGACACGCACCTCAGGGCGAGTGCGGGGAGGAGGAACAGGGCGTACTGGGCTCTGGAGGCGCACAGGAAGCCTGGTGCGTGGTGCCGGCACTCGCCCTGAGGTGCCCTGGGCGAGTGCGGAGAGAAAGAACAGGGCGTACTGGACCCTGTAGGCACACTGGACTAAGAGTGCGAGGAGTAGGAACAGAACACACTGGGTTGTGAAGGTACACTGGAGTCCTGGTGTGTATAGCCGGCTTCAATTGTTCCGGAAATTTCACACGTTTCAGGATGAGTACGAGGAACTGACACAGGTGGCATCGGACAGCTAACACGCTCCTCAGGGTGAATGCCGTGCATACTACGCCAAACCAACAGCTCTCTCTCTTCACTCTCCTCCAATTTCATCAACAACTCCTCGAATGTCTCATAATCTCCCCTCCATTCACTCTCCTCGAATCTGTCCAATAACTCCTCGACAATCTCAGACTTACCCCTCAACTTCGCCGACTGCTCCATGTGACCCCCCCAAAATTTTCTTGGGGTTTCTTTGGCCTACCTCCCCGATGTCATTGCTTTCCTCTCTTACTTCGCTGTTCCTCCTGTGCAGTTTCCACCTGCCTCCATGGTAGGCGATCCTCTCCTGCCAAAATCTCCTCCCAGGTCCAGGATCCTTTAACGTCCAGTATTTCGTCCCAGGTCCATTTTTCCACAAAGCGCCGTTCCTCCCTTTCACGCTACTTGGTCCTGGTTTGGTGGGTTATTCTGTCATGTTCGTCATAACGATGAGACCAAGGCACAGCGTGAGATGAATACATTCTTCTTTTATTAAAACGAAGAACACTTTAACAAACTAACAAAATGACAAAACGACCGTGAAGCTATAAACACGAGTGCTGACATGCAACTACACATAGGCAATAACCCACAAAACCCAAATGGAAAATGGCAACCTAAATAGGATCCCCAATCAGAGACAACCATAAACAGCTGTCTCTGATTGGGAACCAATTCAGGCCACCATAGACCTACATATACCTAGACATACTAAAACTCCATAGATATACAAAAAAACCTAGACAGGGGATAAAACTCCTAGACAAAACAAAAACTAAACCAACCACCCTTGTCACACCCTGACCTAACCAAAATAATAAAGAAAACAAAGACAACTAAGGTCAGGGCGTGACATATTAGTAATCACCTTTTGTCCCTTCTGAGGTATTTGCCAATGCCTGATGGGCATGGCAGCGTAGATCAGCTTCTCACCCTCTCATCACAGATACAGTGCATTCGGAAAGTTTTCAGACCCCTTGACTTTTTCCACATTTTGTTAAATTAAGTTACAGCCTTATTCTGGATTAAATGAATTTTTTCCCTCATTAATCTACACACAATACAGCATAATGTGTCACCGCATGGCACTGACTGGTTGGCATTACTCACTCAGGCCCAGGAATAGTCCATTAGCACAGTGGAAGGGGGAACCTCCTATTAACATGCAACACACACAATACACACAGCACTGATTACATTATCAATGGTGGTTAGGCCCATTCCAGGACAGATAGTATTTCGACCATTGACCAGATCAAATGTGACCAACCTCATTGAAGTGTCCTCCATTACTCTGAAGCTGGACTGGTGTCTGACCACTGCTTCAGACTTATGTAACAGCTCTTGATATGGTAGGAGGGTTCCCACGATGCTAATGAACAACATGTCCACTAGGTTTTATACGTAGTTTGTGAATTAAATAAAATATCATTACTCAATGAACATATGGAGAGAAGTAATTTATATGCTAATAGAGGGACTACTGAATAGATTCAGGCAGGTGACGCTGTAGCTGTTACTATGACGCTGACACCCCCGAATGCGAAAAACCAGAAACCCGTTTAAGCCAATATGGAGTAAACTGGCAAGCCAGCTAACTTACCTAGCTCATCAAAAACAAAACCACATTAAAATTGGCTACCTTTCTTTGACAGTTTGTTAGCTAGGTAGCTAGCTTTCAGCTGACTGGTGTTAGCTAGCTACAGAGGCCACGTGTAGCTGCTGAATTTTGGACAAGCAACCTAACTTTAGCTAGCTACCTAGCTAATCAAAATAGGTGTTTGGATTTTTTGATTAACAGCTTGATTACCACCATATAGCTAGCTATCTACTAGCCTAGGTTTGTCCGGATACACTTCTTATGACTGGCGCAAACAGCTGTGTTGTTGCCGAGCAACCAACCTGGTTTTATAAGTCTGAGCTTCAGCTAAAAGGAATGTTAGCATGGTCAGAAATGCTACAAAAAGGTACCACATCGTTGGTTCATAATGGACAGACATGAGCACGTGAGAGCTTTCAATTACACATTTAACCAAAACTGTTGCCCATACAAAGTTATTCAGCCCGCAAGAGGGCAAGTCTAATGGTCACTTTATGGACACTGTAGACTCGTTCTTATCCAACGCCTAGATATTGAGCTAGTTCTGGGCCAAAACTTGTCTGACGGTAATGGACGGATGGCTCATGACGAGATTGGTGTCATATTGACTTAGATACAATGGGAGGGAGATTTGAAATTAACATTGACCTTCAATCAATCCCTTTTTATTGTGGGGGCAAATGCAGATCTGTAATTTTCATCACAGTAATATTTCTCATAAAAACTAGAAGAGAAGCAGATAATCTCTTGTTTGCCCTTAACCAGGTAAGACTGGCATGCATGTTGTTGATGTTAGTTTTACATGGGCAGTTAACCTTTTACTGCACTGTGCTAAATCAGGGTCACGCAGTGTTTCTTGGAAGTCTTAAACAAATCTACTTTGAAACAAAAGTATACACCTCACACACATAGTTATGGGTTTAAAAAAAATAACTGTACCAGGTCAGATAAAGAGTTGTATTTGAGTTTGCATCTCAATATTACATATTACATACTTCACAGAAGACTGAAATATAACAGAACTGTTTGACATAGAAACACCAGATTTTCTGGGTGTTTCACAATTTCAGAGTGTTATTTTGACCTCCAAATGTGGAAATATAATTTTAAAAACATGAGAAAAAAAACATCACTGCACTGTCCCTTTAAGGAACAAACTGAAATTCAATTAATAGCTGCAATATGTAACTTTTTGGGAGACCCGACAAAGACCCGACAACATTTGCATAGGAAGCAAGTCTAAGAAGCGGTAGATCTGTTTAATTTGCTCTATTTCTATGCTCCCCGTTTTAAAGTTTTGTTTTTGCATCTTTTACTTTCGGTTTTGTACACCAGCTTCAAACAGCTGAAAACACAATATTTTTGGTTTTGGAAAAGATATTTCACATTTCACAGCAGTGTAGATGGTACAATGATTCTCTACACTATACTATTTTTGTCACATAAAATGAAATTAAAGCGACTATTAGAATTTTTGCAAACAGGAAATGGTAAAGCGATTTCTGCATAGAGCATCTTTAAGTGGACTGTTATTTACGATGGAAATGTGTAATTCATGAGATCGTGTTCATTTCCTCAATTGACTGCTGTTTCATGTACAGTGGAGTCAAATTGCTGCTGGGTGACTTGTTGCATTAACCACTGTAGGACAGAAGTCCAATACATTGGCTGAGCTTTACTTAGTGGTTGAATGCATGGCATTCCCTGTGTTCAAAATTCATTAATTCCCTCCTTTTTCAGGCTGCTTCGCTTCTTGTCCATTTGACAACACCACAATATACTAGAGGAAAACAATTGAATGTGGAGGAGGTCTGGCACATTTAAAAAATGTATTGTTTTTAATCTGTTTAAAATGTTCCTCTCATGTCGAGGCTATCAATCAAAGTAATGGATATGAGGAAATCTGCCCTGACAAACTCAGCAATGCAACCCCACACGTTTTATTCACTCAAAGACAGCTGCTGCTCCCTCTAATGATAAAAGACAAGTATGGGCCACTAGGGGAGGCCTGGGTCTTGTTCAATAGGGCACACCGTAGAAAAATGTTTTGAAGCAGAAAAGGAAAATGCGCATTTCTTATTGGACACTTCCTGGTAGAACCCCCCCTGTTTCACTTTCTTTCAAAGCGCTTCCTAATGTTTTGAGATTACTGAACACTCCCCAAGTGAAACAGGGACCCTTAGGGACCCTCTGAGAGAGATAACGAGAGCTGCACTCTGCCATTGGTGGCGAACAGTGGGCCATGATGATTTTGATAAAGGACACTAACAGACAGGTCTCAACTCGAGGGACAAACAATTGAGCCTGTCCTTCATTGAGAGAGCTCTGTCCTTCCCACTGTTTACCCACTGACACGCCGCACCGTCAAGGACTCACACATTGCTAATTACAAACGCAATCCCATCTGCGTTCCAGGAATAGACTGCCGGATCCCTGACACTTCATTTTCCCAAAGTCACAGAGATGCTGGGGTATCGATCCGAAGCTGTCTTCCCATCCCACCTCCCTTCAAGCACCAACAGAGAGAGTGATCCGAAGGATCTGCCTCCTCAACAGCCTACAACAGAATTTTTGTAAATGATCCGAACCACTGACATTTGCTCCTAATGTTTCTCTGTTTAGATATAGATGGATATAGACATTTAGCAGACACTTTTATCCAGGGCAACTTGCAGAACTGTTGACATTGACAGTGACGCATGTAGTCCAACCCAACTATGGTGTTGCCAACATCATGCTCTCACTGAGTCACTGGAACCACAAAAAAACATTTCATAAGGTGTCTTATTCAAAAGAGCTAAATATGGTCATTATGTTCCCATGCTGTGTATTCATTCCACTTCCAGACTAGCTGCCAACGAGTGTGTTGTGTTATCCCAGCCTAGTTCTTCCAGCTAACAACAAACATTCCTACAACTTTAGAGAACGTTCCCTTAAGAGTTTTATTAGGTCATTAACTAACGTTTTCATAGGAATGCTCCTGTGATGTGCAAGGAACCATTCACTTCATTTCAAATATAATTTACCCAGAACATGGTTACCATGTTCTCAGAATTTAACATATGAATCCTTTGACGCATACGATCACACGGGTGCGATCATTCTACAGTGATCCCTGCAGCGTACGTTCAAACTGGTGTGATTAGAAAACTTTATTAGATCGTATTGTTACGATTGACGCAACAGTCAGCGTTTGAGCTGGTCACACTGTTTTTTCACAGAAACATTTTGCATAAACACAGTCTTTACAACAAACATGGCTCCACAATAGCTGGCAAATAGCCTTAGCATTAGCTTAGCATAATCGGTACAATCTTCAAAAAAGGATTTTACACACACCATATGTGTCCATTAGAATCTATGTAAGAATCGGAATGCTTGATTTTTGTCACCAGTACTAAAACGTGAATAAACATGTAAATAAATAAGACATGCAATTTGAATTTGCAACGTTCCCTTGAAACCGTGTCTAGAAAATGTTTATCTTTTGGAGAACATGGCAACCATGTTCTGTGTATGTTTGGTGGGACGTTGATGGGATATTTTCCTAACCCACAGAAAACTGGACACATGAATGTTCTTGCAACCCTCCCATGAAACGAGTCTAGAACATTAATATCTTATGTTCTGAGAATATGGCAACCATGTTCTGCGTATGTTTGGTGGGACATTGATGGGATATTTTCCTAACCCACAGAAAATTGTACACAAATTCTAATGAGATGTTCTCCTAAGCCACAAAAAACGGGACATATGAATGTTCTTGCAACGTTCTCAAGAAACGAGTCTAGAACATTAATATTTTAAATTCTGAGAACATGGCAACCATTTGGTTTGAGGTTGATTGGAATATTCTCCTGACCCTCAGAAAACTGGACACGTGAATGTTCTTGCAACATCCCATGAAAAGTGTCTAGAACATTAATGTGGTGTATTCTGAGAACATGGTAATCACATTCTGGGTATGTCCTGCTGGAAATTAAGGGAATGTTCTCCCAACTCCAATGCCAAAACATGCTAAAAAATGTTCTCAGAAGGTTTCTACTAACATGGATAAAATGTTCCCCTAACTAATGGAAAACTGGACACTCAAACATTAGTGGAACATTGTGGTAAACATTTCAAAAACGTTCTCTCGCCCTAGAATTGTTAGCTGGGCTGTTGGCTATGACAAACTAGGGAGATTGATGGCAATTCCGCATTTTCATTTTTCAGGCATTCTGTTTTATGTAACCATTCCACTCCATAGCGCTCGGTTGTACATACATGAATTTGAGGCTTAATGTTGAGAATGTGAATTACTCTCGCACATCAAAACTAAAGCTGATATATATTACATTTGAGCAAGTCATTCCAAAGAGATTATGTTCCAAGAGTGGACTTTAAACAGAACACCAACGTCAATAAATCTAAGTGTCACCCTACCTCTTGAATAGATGTTTGAAGAAAAACCGAGGCTTACCCAGCACATGTACAGACCAAGCTGCATGGATAAACAGGGCCTGAAGGCACCATATGGTCTATCCTGTCACCTTGAAGCAGAGGCGATTCCTACACATCCCGCTGGGCATGCACAGGTTGAATCAACGTTGTTTCCACATCATTTTAATGAAATGATGTTGAACCAACGCGGAATAGATGTTGAATTTACATCTGTGCCCAGTGGGATAACTGTCCACACTGTATGAGGCATAGGCAAAAACCACAAACATCCTCTCTCATTACTCCTCAGATCAGAAGATGTTCCCATGCCAGGGCCTAGGATCAATCAGTGTCATGCCCGTCACTCTGGGCTGATGTTGAGTCAACGAGGGTGCATTCAGTGCACTCCCTCTGCCAGCTTAATGACACTACGTCAGCACATAGCCAAAATATTTTTTAACACCCATATCTGTAATCCATATATCGCACTCATAGCGTAACATCCAAGTGTCACAATGATACTTCTCCAGTCGAACACTCTGTGAATTGGACTTGATACACTTCAGTAGTCTACTACAGTTAGTTGTATTTGCATAAGAGACAGAGTAGATTGTGAAAAAGACGCTCACTAGTATTGTTGACTTGTACATTCCTTGTCTGCTCTCCCCGAAGTTAGTACTCATCCGCTCCTCCATTGACCAGAATTCTGAAAGGAGGCGTCTCGCTTTACCGAAGCCCATTGTATGAGTCTCAGGTAAATAGAGAAAGCTTTTTGTGTGCGGTGTTGAAGTGTTATTATTGCAAAGACCATTTCTATTCCCTGTCATACATTGAGTGATTTACTGTCTTTTTCTTTCACTCCTCTTTTTCTTTCTGCCAATTTCCACAGGTACATAATGAGAGACAATTGGAGCTTCTGTCCACAGCAAAACAGAAATGCATTGTCCTCCTCCCAATAATTAGGACATGCGATGTCTCTCAAGTGCATTTCCTTGTGCACCTTATATGTACAGTGGGGCCAAAAAATATTTAGTCAGCCACCAATTGTGCAAGTTCTCCCACTTAAAAATATGAGAGAGAGGCCTGTAATTTTCATCATAGGTACACTTCAACTATGAAAGACAAAATGAGAAAAAAAATCCAGAAAATCACATTGTAGGATTTAATGAATTTATTTGCAAATTAATTATTTGGTCAATAACAAAAGTTTATCTCAATACTTTGTTATATACCCTTTGTTGGCAATGACAGAGGTCAAATGTTTTCTGTAACTCTTCACAAGGTTTTCACACACTGTTGCTGGTATTTTGGCCCATTCCTCCATGCAGATCTCCTCTAGAGCAGTGATGTTTTGGGGCTGTTGCTGGGCAACACGGACTTTCAACTCCCTCCAAAGATTTTCTATGGGGTTGAGATCTGGAGACTGGCTAGGCCACTCCAGGACCTTGAAATGCTTCTTACGAAGCCACTCCTTCATTGCCCGGGCGGTGTGTTTGGGATCATTGCCATGCTGAAAGACCCAGCCATGTTTCATCTTCAATGCCCTTGCTGATGGTAATCTCACGATACATGGCCCCATTCATTCTTTCCTTTATATGGATCAGTCGTCCTGGTCCATTTGCAGAAAAACAGCCCCAAAGCATGATGTTTCCACCCCCATGCTTCACAGTAGGTATGGTGTTCTTTGGATGCAACTCAGCATTCTTTGTCCTCAAAACACGCCGAGTTGAGTTTTTACCAAAAAGTTCTATTTTGGTTTCATCTGACCATATGACATTCTCCAAATCTTCTTCTGGATCATCCAAATGCTCTCTAGCAAACTTCAGACGGGCCTGGACATGTACTGGCTTAAGCAGGGGGACACGTCTGGCACTGCAGGATTTGAGTCCCTGGCGGCGTAGTGTGTTACTGATGGTAGGCTTTGTTACTTTGGTCCCAGCTCTCTGCAGGTCATTCACTAGGTCCCCCGTGTGGTTCTGGGATTTTTGCTCACCGTTCTTGTGATCATTTTGACCCCACGGGGTGAGATTTTGCGTGGAGCCCCAGATCGAGGGAGATTATCAGTGGTCTTGTATGTCTTCCATTTCCTAATAATTGCTCCCACAGTTGATTTCTACAAACCAAGCTGCTTACCTATTGCAGATTCAGTCTTCCCAGCCTGGTGCAGGTCTACAATTTTGTTTCTGGTGTCCATTGACAGCTCTTTGGTCTTGGCCATAGTGGAGTTTGGAGTGTGACTGTTTGAGGTTGTGGACAGGTGTCTTTTATACTGATAACAAGTTCAAACAGGTGCCATTAATACAGGTAACGAGTGGAGGACAGAGGAGCCTCTTAAAGAAGAAGTTACAGGTCTGTGAGAGCCAGAAATCTTGCTTGTTTGTAGGTGACCAAATACTTATTTTCCACCATCATTTGCAAATAAAGTCATAAAAATCCTATAATGTGATTTTCTGGATTTTTCCCCCTCATTTTGTCCGTCGTAGTTGAAGTGTACCTATGATGAAAATTACAGGCCTCTCTCATCTTTTTAAGTGGGAGAACTTGCACAATTGGTGGCTGACTAAATACTTTTTTGCCCCACTGTATATACTGTATTCCAGTCATGGCTCATCATCCTCTAGAACTACTGTTGTACACACCTTTTATATTCCTATACTGTCGTACTGTCTATACACCTTTATATATATGTATATATATACATAGCATTCGTAAAGTATTGAGACCCCCTGACTTCATCCACATTTTGTTATGTTACAGCTTTATTCTAAAATATGATTAAATGTTTTTTTCTCTCATCGATCGACACACAATACCCCATAATGACAAAGAAAAACAGTGTTTTTGAAATGTTTGCAAATGTGTTAAAAATACAAAACTGAACAATTACATTTTCATAAGTGTTCAGGCCCTTTACTCAGTACATTGTTGAAGCACCTTAGGCAGCGATTACAGCCTCAAGTGTTCTTGGCTATGACACTACAAGCTTGGCACACTTGTATTTGGGAAGTTTCTCCCATTCTTCTCTGCAGATCCTCTCAAGCTCTGTCAGGTTGGATAGGGAGCGTCGCTGCACTTTTTTCAGGTCTCTCCAGAGATGTTTGATCAGGTTCAAGTCCGGGCTCTGTCTGGGCCACTCAAGGACATTCAGAGACTTGTCCCAAAGCCACTCATGCGTTATCTTGGCCATGTGGTTAGGGTTGTTGTCCTGTTTGAAGGTGAACCTTCGCCCCAGTCTTCGCTCTGGAGCAGGTTTTCATCAAGGATCTCTCTGTAATTTTCTCTGTTCATCTTTCCCTCGATTCTGACTAGTCTCCCAGTTCCTGCCTCTGAAAAACATCCCCACAGCATGATGCTGCCACCACCATGCTTCATCGTAGGGATGGTGCCAGGTTTCTTCCAGACGTGATGCTTGGCGTACAGGCCAAATAATTCAATCTTGGTTTCATCAGACCAGAGATTCTTGTTTATCATGGTCTGAGAGTCCTTTGGGTGCCTTTTGGCAAACTCCAAGTGGAATATGATGTGCTTTTACGGAGGACTGGCTTCGGTCTGGCCACTCTACCATAAAGGCCTGATTGGTTGTCCTTCTGGAAAGATCTTCACAGAGCAACTCTGAGGCTCTGTCAGAGTGACCACCGTGTTTCAAGGTCTCAATTGGGTTGAGGCCAGGTGATTGTGGAGGCCAGGTCATCTGATGCAGCACTCCATTACTTTCGGTCTTAGTCAAATAGCCCTTACACAGCCTGGAGGTGTGTTGGGTCATTGTCTTGTTGAAAAACAAATGATAGCCCCACTAAGCGCAAACCAGATGAGATGGCGTATCACTGCAGAATGCTGTGGTAGCCATGCTGGTTAAGTGTGCCTTGAATTCTGAATAAATCACAGACAGTGTCACCAGCAAAGCACCCCCACACCATCACACCTCCTCCTCCATGCTTCACGGTGGGAAGCACATATGTGGAGATCATCTGTTCACCTACATCCCGGAAATCATAGTGAGCCTGAAGTTCTTACTTGTTTCCACAACACAGTGTCAGGCAAAGCCCATCCCAAATGAGTTTTATCCCCTGAAAGAATCCCAATAACCCTTCAGAGAGAGGCTGCTACAAAATAACCTCATGAATAAATGAAGACCTTGATTCTAAGGTAGGGGAGGGGGGTGGTGGCCTGGTAAAGGGAACATGGAAAGTTAGTGGTCGTTTTCCTAGAAGTGTAGCATCTGTTTTTAAATAACTAATAGAATTTAGGAAGAGTTTATGTAACTTTACAAGAAGGCCTTTGTCTACAGGGTCAGTTTGTTATATCTGGAGTACTTCTCCTGTCTTATCCGGTGTCCTGTGTGAATTTAAGTATGCTCTCTCTAATTCTCTATTTCTCTCGGAGGACCTGAGCCCTAGGACCATGCCTCAGGACTACCTGGCATGATGACTCCTTGCTGTCCCCAGTCCACCTGGCCGTGCTGCTGCTGCAGTTTCAACTGTTCTGCCTGCGGCTATGGAATCCTGTCCAGTTCACCGGACGTACTACCTGTCCCAGACCTGCTGTTTTCAACTCTCTAGAGACAGCAGGAGTGGTAGAGATACTCTTAATGATCGGCTATGAAAAGCCAACTGACATTTTACTCCTGAGGTGCTGACTTGCTGCACCCTCGACAACTACTGTGATTATTATTATTTGACCATGCTGGTCATTCATGAACATTTGAACATCTTGGCCATTCTGTTATAATCTCCACCCGGCACAGCCAAAAGAGGACTGGCCACCCCTCATAGCCTGGTTCCTCTCTAGGTTTCTTCCTAGGTTTTGGCCTTTCTAGGGATTTTTTCCTAGCCATCGTGCTTCTACACCTGCATTGCTTGCTGTTTGGGGTTTTAGGCTGGGTTTCTGTACAGCACTTTGAGATATCAGCTGATGTACGAAGGGCCATATAAATACATTTGATTTGATTTGATATTCAGAAAAATAGTATTTCCCAGAGAGCAAAGATTTCCTCAGTTCAAGATAAATGCATATGGTCATGACATGTGATGCACATTGTTAATTTGAAGGAATATCAAACTTTACTACTTGGGTCTCAACAGATCATCTATCAATGGTCCAATTTGCTGCTTTCAGGATGAGCAGGATATTGAGAGAATCTCACAAGTCATGGTGCATCTAAAATGATAATACATAATCTCAAAATGGGTGTACAGTGAACAAACACCCCCTTACCACAACCCTACTGTATGACCTAAGTAACCTATGACCACAGTACACAATGCACAGAGGATCATAAAGTTGTAGGTACCCTCATTTGCACCTGTTATAAGTTCCAGCTATGTTCATCTTCTCCAATCTAGTTTGAATATTTGGCTTTGAGCACAGTGTTTATCTAACATTCAGCTCAGAGTCTCACACCAAACTAAAAGTCAATACTGTTCCCTCCTCCACGTGCAAACTGCAACTCAAGTATGGCCCAGTTTAATCTCGCCGGAAGATGAATCGATGCTCTCTGAAGACATTATTTTATTAAACATGAAATGGAAATGGAATAATATCCTCTCAAAGTCATACCACCCCAGTGCAGCTCCCTGATATTTGCTGTTTCTTTTTCTTTCCTTTTTTGGATAAAGAATTATTGTCTCAGAACAAAGATCCTAAGCCCACTGGAGTCCCAGCAGCTAGATCTGTAAGGCTGTGTTTACACAGGCAGCCCAATTCTGATATTTTTTATACTAATTGGTGTTTTGACCAATCACTTCCGATTTTTTCACTACAGATATTTTTCGAAGCTGATCTGATTGGTCAAAAGACCAATTAGTGGAAAAATGATCAGAATTGGGTTGCCTGTCTAAATGCAGCCTCGGTGATCGAATGGACCCTTAATTGACATTGGAATTAGTGCTCACAAGTCTTATGGCTTTACTTATCTCTACTCTTCTCTTAATCAGAAAAGTCACTTTAGTTAGCATTTTACTGAAACTCATTTCCATTATGGTTGTTGTTTATTCCGCATCACTGAGACCACGTGATGCCCAATTTCTATCAACACGTCTCCCAGACCAATGTTACACAACCCACAAGCAAGCATGCAAGTCCCTCCCTCGTTCCCCCTTTGGCGAATCGGATCATGACTCTATACTCCTGCTTCCTGTTTACAAACAGAAGCTCCACAGGAAGTACCCGTGATGCACTCCATAGACAAATTGTCCTCCAAAGCTGCAGGACTGCTTTGCTAGCGCTGACTGGAATATGTGACAGCATCGACAAGCTAACCACTTCAGTCACCAGTTTCATCAGGAAATGCATTGCCAACATTGTCCCCACAGTGAAGGTTTGCTGCTTCCCCAATCAAAAGCCCTGGATTACCAATGAGGAATACATTAATCTAAAGGACAGAGCTACCGCACACAGGTCTATCGCAGCCAACCCAGAGGACATGAATGCGTACAAGAAGTACCTCTACGACCTCCACAGAGGCATCAAAACAGGCAAAAGGACAAAAGAGGAACAAGGTGGAATCCTATTACACCGGCTCCGACACATAACGCATGTGGCAGGGGCTTCAGTCCATTACAGATTACAAAGGAAAACCTAGCTGTGATCTGCCCAACAATGCCTTTCTACCAGACGAACTCAATGCATTTTATGCAGGCTTCGACAAAAACAACACAGAGCCATGCATGAGGGTCCCGCCATCCCAGAGGACTGGTGATCTTGCTCTCCAAGGCCGACATGATTAAGGCTTTTAATCTGGTCAACACTTGCAAGGCTGATTGTGAACTACATGAAATGGTACACACCCCCATCCACATCGACGGGGCCCAGTGGAGCGGGTCAAGAGCTTTTAAAGTTCCTCGGTGTCCACATCACATGGTCCTCTCACACCAGCAAGTCGTGAAGAAGGTATGGCAGCACCTCTTCTCCCTCAGGAGGCTGAAACTATTTGGCCCCGCAGATACTCAGGAACTTTTAGTATCACAGTCTGGTATGGAACTGGTTGTATCAAAGGAACTGGTTGTATCACAGTCTGGTATGGCAACTGCACCACCCTCGACCAGAAGGCCCTAAACATCTCTCGGGTGAGCTCTCAGCCATCCAGGACGTACATGCCAGCCGGTGTCTGAGGTCTGAGAAAGGCCAGAAAAATGTCCAAAAACTCCAGCCACCCGAGACATGGACCATTATCCATGCTCCGGTCTGACAGGTGGTACCAGTACATCAAGGCTCAGACTAACTGACTCCTAAACAGCTTCTATCCCCTGGCCATGAGACTGTTAAATGGCTAACAACTACTGCTCTTCCTCTCCCACAGACAATCCACACTGACTCATGCCCATCCACAGGTCTCTTCCCACACACCTTTACTGTCACTTTTACTCACACGCATACACACACATACTCACACTCACGTACACCCTCACTCACACACTCATTACTTATGCCACACACTTACACCCACACGCATACACCGCCTCTCACCTACGCTGATGCAAAAATTATTATTGATTCGATTTATTACTGCTATTACACTGCTGTTCATTGATTATTGATTGCCATTAGTATCTATCTCTTTATCCTGCTACTGGTCATTATTTCTGCTGTTTACATGTATGTACTACCATTAGTATAGTACCATCAGCATTTATATATTCCTGCTACCAGTCACGTTTCAGCCCTGTTTACATGTATATCCTACTAACAATCACTTTTTATGTATGAAGCTACCCCAACCACTCCAGAACCCCTGCACATTGAATAAGGGCTGAGCAACAACAACAAAAAGCTACCCCCTCATAGTATAATATGGTTAGCAGTGAGAAGAACATCAGTTAGGGAGCTCTGTGTACTATTTACTAGGCTACAGGATTCTCATACTTTATTAATCAGCAATTGGATGGGCTTGCTGGCTAATAAGCCACTTTAATGTAAACTTTCCACAGTGGTGTAGGGAGCAGGCTACAAATTACAGCCTCCCATATTCCCTTGAATGAACTATGTGTTTGAATCCAGCTGCTGACTTGCCAGGGCAAATAGTAAGGAGCTCTAAGGAAGCATGTTATTCAAGTTAGTGTAAAAAACTGACCGACATGCCCCCAAAGTTAAGTGAAATTCCCAAACTAGCTGTAGCTGCTCAAAGTTCAAATTAAGGATGGATTCTCAGAGGCTATGAAAACCTGAGGTACATTTAAATGATGCTGATTAACCCATTCACGTACTTGTATTGGATTTAGTACAATATCAAATCAAAATCATCAAATCAAATTTATTTATATAGCCCTTCGTACATCAGCTGATATCTCAAAGTGCTGTACAGAAACCCAGCCTAAAACCCCAAACAGCAAGCAATGCAGGTGTAGAAGCACAGTGGCTAGGAAAAACTCCCTAGAAAGGCCAAAACCTAGGAAGAAACCTAAAGAGGAACCAGGCTATGTGGGTGGCCAGTCCTCTTCTGGCTGTGCCAGGTGGAGATTATAACAAAACATGGCCAAGATGTTCAAATGTTCATAAATGACCAGCATGGTCGTATAATAATAAGGCAGAACAGTTGAAACTGGAGCAGCAGCACGGTCAGGTGGACTGGGGACAGCAAGGAGTCATCATGTCAGGTAGTCCTGGGGCATGGTCCTAGGGCTCAGGTCCTCCGAGAGAGAGAAAGAAAGAGAGAATTAGAGAGAGCATATGTGGGGTGGCCAGTCCTCTTCTGGCTGTGCCGGGTGGAGATTATAACAGAACATGGCCAAGATGTTCAAATGTTCATAAATGGCCAGCATGGTCGAATAATAATAAGGCAGAACAGTTGAAACTGGAGTAGCAGTACGGCCAGGTGGACTGGGGACAGCAAGAAGTCATCATGCCAGGTAGTCCTGGGGCATGGTCCTAGGGCTCAGGTCCTCCGAGAGAGAGAGAGAGAGAAAGAGAGAATTAGAGAACGCACACTTAGATTCACACAGGACACCGAATAGGACAGGAGAGGTACTCCAGGTATAACAAACTGACCCTAGCCCCCCGACACATAAACTACTGCAGCATAAATACTGGAGGCTGAGAAAGGAGGGGTCAGGAGACACTGTGGCCCCATCTGAGGACACCCCCGGACAATATCAAAATGTGCCACTGAACAAATTCTGTTTGGTGTAAATGCATGACATTTGGTGTCAACGTGGTTAGTACAAGTGTCCATACAGGCCACAATGACATCTTAAGATTGACACTGGAAGTATGATAAATAATGACAATTGCTCTGATATATGTACATCTATCTGTACATAGTGTTATATTGCTCTATAGCTCTACTTGGGTACTACAGCTTAAAATCAGCTAACTTCCTGTTCAGAATTCATTCCCACAACAATCTGAAGAGTCAACATACAGATGAGCCCCATCTTTCTTCCTTACTAGGCCCTGGATAAAGACAAGTCTGTAAGCAGGCACCTTTTGTTTTTGAGTCGTTAGTACATGCTTTCATTAATTCAAGCAGTGCTTTCTGGAAGATTTACTTTTTGAAATGTTTATTTCTAGCCTTTTAAGTTGCGATGAGTCTGAGCTAATGTGTGTAACTATTCACATAGGGATTGCGTTGCCTGTTAGCCCACCATCTATCTTTTGGCTTTGCAATTTAGCTTCTGTGTTTTTAATTTAGCTAATTCAAGTGTTTAGATATCCTTAAGTTACGTGATTATACCCTTGTAATTATGTAACAATCATTAAACGGGACATTTTCATACAATTTGTCATGGTTCGTTTATGGTTTCATGTCATATTAGCTATTCATTATTTCTATACATTTGTATTTTGTGAATGTGTGCAGATAATTTTCTAATAAAATTTTCTTTATTCTGTATTTAACAGTTTTACAAATTGCTTTCAATTAAGATCGGTTAGCTGTCTACCAAGTGTTGTACCTCACACATCGTGAAAGCAGAACAACAATCAAAGTTGGGATTTTGAGAAGACTTCAGCATATTAAATACATTTCAGAATTAAAGTGTTTAAAAACATATATTATTGCTATTTGATGTGTTTTAAACCCAAATATATGATTAAACTCAGTCGTTTGTGATCTACAGGCATTTCTGTATTGTAGTATATTTAGTCTTTGGACACATGGGGTTACAGTTATTTTACACATTTCACGAATCAATCAATTCATGTTTAAATGATCAGATCTTAATAATTTTTGCTATATAGATTGTCCAGACCAATATATACACTGAACAACAATATAAACGCAACATGTAAAGTGTTGGTCCCATGTTTCATGAGCTGAAATTAAAGATCCCATAAATGTTCCATACGGACAAGAAGCGTATTTCTTTCAAATTTATATGCACAAATTTGTTTTACGTCCCTGTTAGTGAGCATTTATCCTTTGCCAAGATAATCCATCCAGCTGACAGGTGTGGCATATCAAAAAGATGATTAAACAGTATGATCATTACACAGGTGCACCTTGTGCTGGGGAAAAGAAAATGCTATTTAAATGTGCAGTTTTGTCACACAACACATAGCCACTGTTGTCTGGGCAAGCTGTTTGCTAATGTCAACGATGTGAACAGAGTGCCACATGCTAGCGGTGGGGTTGTGGTATGGGCAGGCATAAGCTACGGACAACGAACACAATTGGATTTTATCGATGGCAATTTTAATGCACAAAGATACCGTTACAAGATCCTGAGGCCCATTGTCATGTCATGCCATTCATCCGCCGCCATTACCTCATGTATCAGCATGATCAGCATTTTTTTCTCTTTCTCAGATCTTAAACATGTTCAAATCTTAAATCTGGACCAATATATATATAAGAACAATATCTGAAGAAATACACACACACTCACACACACTCCTAGAGTAGATTATACAGTATAAGCAAATCCAATGCATGTCAATGCTACAGCATTCTCCTTCTTTCTCTCCCTCTCTCACAAGCAGGCATGTGTACACACACATACCACAGACATACATACATGCGGTTGAACATTGATGTCTGTAGTATGTGTGTACACACCTGTGTACATGTGAGAGAGGGACAGAAAGAGGGAGAATGCTGTAGCAGGCCTCACTTGCCATTGACTTACATTGGATTGTTTATGCTGTATAATAATGTATACTCTAGGAGTGTGTGTGAGTGTGAAGGTGTGTGGATTTCTGTAAATATTGTTTTTACATATATTGGTCAAGATTTAAGATTTGAACATGTTTAAGATTTGAGAAAGAGAAAAAACGCTGAAAAAAATAATCTGTTGAATTTGCTTACAATGCACTTACTCTAGAAGGCCAGCATCCCGGAGTCGCCTCTTCACTGTTGACGTTGAGACTGGTGTTTTGCAGGTACTATTTAATGAAGCTGCCAGTTGAGGACTTGTGAGGCGTCTGTTTCTCAAACTAGACACTCTAATGTACTTGTCCTCTTGCTCAGTTGTTCACCGGGGCCTCCACTCCTCTTTCTATTCTGGTTAGAACCTTTACCAGTAATGTGGTAATGTGAAGAACATGACTTTCACCAAAGTCAAATTAGGATATAACGTTAGGCCAATGAGACCAAGTTGTGTCCAAGTTCTAAAATTCTCTGGTAGAATGCCCTGCTTTTCTTTCGTCACACTCACAACCGTAAGCTATTTTCTGTAATTAACTAACCATTAACTTGTAATTTGTTATCTTGTGAGTTTATTTTCCTGTAATAATAAATAAAAATTAGCTTAAGTTAAGATGTTGTCAGCTATGATATGGTCATTATTTGAACTGGCTAGCCAGATAACTTAACTTCCGCTAGCTAGCTAACAAGCTAGAAACAATCCAAAACATTGTTTAGGAAGTTGCCTGGTTTGCTAGATTGACATATACTGAATTCCTTTTTAAATGGTCAGGTTTATTGGTGTTAAAATACACCAGTTATGCTATTTTGGACCACCAGCCTGTCATTTTTGTGTTTATACTTTTTCATAACGTCGGACAGCAATAGAATGTCATGTCACTGCGGCAACTGTCTACTGACATGTCGATAGAAGTAGTATATAAACCAACCTTTAGTCTTAAAATCTTTGGTTGTTTAGTACGCTCACTGTGTAGCACATGGCCTCAAATGTGAATCCTTAAAGAGATGGGTGGAGCTAAATCTTAAGAGGGTGTGAACGATGCTGAATTGGTGTAGACAAAGAAGAGCTCTCCAGCAGGGGTACCTGTCACCTGCCCTGACCTTATTATTCTTTGTTTTCTTTATTATTTTGGTTAGGTCAGGGTGTGACATGGGTGATATGTGTGTTTTTGTCTTATATGGGTGTTTGTACTGTCTAGGGTTTTTTGTAGATTTATGGGGTTGTTTTCATCTAGGTGTTTATGTTGGTCTATGGTTGCCTAGATTGGTTCTCAATTAGAGGCAGGTGTTTATCGTTGTCTCTGATTGGGAACCATATTTAGGCAGCCAACTTCTTTGGGTATTTCATGGGTTATTGTCTATGTTAAGTTGCATGTTAGCACATTGTTTATATAGCGGTCATGGTTGTTTTTGTTTTAGTGTTCTTCATTATTAAAGAAGAATGTATTCTAACCACGCTGCGCTTTGGTCTACTCCATACGACGATCGTGACAGTACCAAAACATTCAAGGACCATTTCTCAAAAGTGGGGTTACAAGTTTATCAACTTTCAAAGCAGAATGCCTTTCCCATTGTTCCTCAACTGTACTGTACGATATACCATTTTCTAGCTCTGAGTCTCTACTTTTATCAAATGTTTAAAAAAAAAAACATTTTCAAATGTTGCTACATAAGACCGAATCGAGCAGGTTGGTCACATATAGTACAACGTTAAAACACAATGTTGAGAAACACTTTGGCCGATACAATTTTATTAATCAGATTTGTCCATCAATCAGCTCAAATAGCAAGTGTACTAAAAAAAATGATACATTTCCATTATGGACATGAATGGGTTAAACGGGCATACACAAATGAAAAATCTTTGTCTCCTCAAGTTGCAGGGAGATGAGACGATGTTGGCCACTGACCAGGATCTAGGAAAGAAAATATGGCAGAAATGTAGCTGTCATAGAAACGGATATAGGCAGGCAGGCAGACAGACAGACAAATACATCCAGCATGTCACACCATGGGGTGTTCTAGCTCCAGTTCCCTATACCACTCAGACACTGGCTCTGACAGATGTGCATGCCCTTTCCTGTAATTATCACACGGGTGATGACCCAAACTCATTAAACGCCCACTGATAATAAAACCTTGATTGGTAGAGGTCGTCAACTCCCCCAGACGTCGGGAACACTGTCGCTCCCTCCGATAAATAGGCCGAAAACCCTGGTTAATCAACGAGAAGCCAGCTGCCTCACACATGGAGGAATGTTTATCTCAGATTTGAGCAGAGATGTTAACTATCGAGGGAAAGAGTCTAGAGGGGATATACGCTATATATACAAAAGTATGTGGTCACCCCTTCAAATTAGTGGATTCGGCTATTTCAGCTACACCCGTTGCTGACAGGTATATAAAATCAAGCACACAGCCATGAAATCTCCATAGACAAATAATGGCAGTAGAATGGCCTTACAGAAGAGCTCAGTGAGTTTCAACGTGGCACCGTCATCGGATGCCACATTTCCAACGTGTCAGTTCGTCAAATTTCTGCCCTGCTAGAGCTGCCCCGGTCAACTCTAAGTGCTGTTAATGCGAAGTGGATACGTCTAGGAGCAACAACGGTTCAGTTGCGAAATGGTAGGCCACACAAGCTCACAGAACTGGACCGGCAAGTCCTGAAGCATGCAGCATGTACTAATTGTCTGTCCTCGGTTGCAACACTCACTACTGAGTTCCAAACTGCCTCTGGAAGCAAGGTCAGCACAAGAAATGTTCATCGGGAGCTTCATTAAATAGGTTCCCATGGCCGAGCAGCCGCACACAAGCTTAAGATCACCACGTGGAATGCCAAGCGTCGGCTGGAGTCGTGTAAAGCTCGCAGCCATTGGACTCTGGAGCAGTGGAAACGCGTTGTCTGGAGTGATGAATCATGCTTCACTATCTCACAGTCGGATGGTCGAATCTGGGTTTGGTGGAAACCATGAGAATGCTACCTGCCCCAATGCATAGTGCAAACTGTAATGTTTGGTAGAGGAGTCCGGACTAGACCCCTCAGTTCCAATGAAGGGAAATCTTAACGCTACAGCATACAATTACATTCTAGACGATCCTGTGCTTCCAACATTGTTGACAATGCCCCGTGCACAAAGCAAGGTCCATACAGAAATGGTTTATCGAGATCGGTGTGGAAGAACTTGACTGGCCTGCACAGAGCCCTGATCTCAATTCCATTAAACACCTTTGGGATGAATTGTAACACCGACTACATGCCCGGCCAACATCAGTGGCCGACCTCATTAAACGCTCTTGTGGCTGAATGGAAGCAAGTCCCCTCAGCAATGTTCCAACATCTAGTGGAAAGCCTTCCCAGAAAAGTGGAGGCTGTTATAGCAGCAAAGGGGGGACCAACTCCTTGTTAATGCCCATGATTTTGGAATGAGATGTTCGACGAGCAGGCGTCCACATACTTTTGATGATGTAGTGTACCTAGGTACTTTGATAACATTGGTTACTGTCTAATGATGGTACACTCACCATTGAAAGACGATTGGATAACCCAAAGTTATCAACACAATGGTGCAGCACTCTGCAGTATCTACTGTATCTTACATTTTCCCTTGTAAAATATGAGGTATCACCTCCTATCTCCCCTGTCTCTGATTCTGCCTACTTTCGGCACCTGCATCTATCTGCTATGTTTGCCATTGCTTTCCCCAGTGATTGTGTCAACAGTGTGGGCTGTAAGAGTACAAGAATATATGTTTTGACATACAGTAAGTCATTTTAGTGTGCCATCATGCTGGTTAGTGTGATCTGTGCAATGCTAAAGCTAGGAGAAGAGAGCTGTGTTTTATATAGGCCCAATCTCTAATATGTCTTCATGCAGCAGTGTGTGTGTGTGTACACTTTCCTACCTTATCAAGACCCCAATGTCCTAACAATTCACCCGAATGTCCTGACAATGGGGGGAAAAATTCAGGACTTTTTTCATGTCCTGAATTTGTTCAAATGCTATTTTAAGCTTAAGGGTTAGGTTCAGGGTTTTGGGGTTAAGGTTAGGGTTAGGGTTAAGGTTATAGGTTAAGGCCTAGGGCTAGCGTTAGGTTTAGTGTTGGGGGTTAGGGAAAATAGGATTTTTAAGGGTCAAACATTTTTACTCCCTAAAACGTCAAGAGAAATGTAATGAAAATAAAGCTGCGTTTGTGTGTGTGTGTGTGTGTGTGTGTGTGTGTATGTCTGTGTGCCTGTCTCTTTCTGTGTGTGTGCACACGTGCATTTCAATTGAGTGGCCTCTTTTTACAGGACCCTCTGGGACCTGGATATTGATGTGTTTCTTTCTATATGAAGGCAGGAGCAAGAGATGAGACTAACATAGGGAGAGGGGGAGGGAGAGGAAGGAGCGAGTGAAGCTCCCTCTCCTCCGTCTCCACCCTCTCCTCCCCTTTTCATCCCATCTCACACACCTCTCCGTGCACATGATCTAGACAGCAAATCGACCACAGAGCAAGGTCGATGGATGGTGCATCACATTGATGGTACAGCGCACTCGCTTTTACAAGCAGCCAAACGGTGTAGCTCAGACACGAGGAGGCTGGGACAGAAGTGATAAGGACCCTGACAGGGCAGATAACGAGGGAAAGAAAATGGAGAGAGAGAGAGAGAGAGAGAGAGAGAGAGAGAGAGAGATGAAAAAGAGAGAAAATATAATCCACAGCCAATGACTGTATGGTATAACGTACAGGGCTTAACCTCTCCACTTAGCATGACATGTATTCCACACACACACACACATTGTTTTTTGTATGCCCAAAATATATACCTATACTTGTCATGACGAATCCTCTACATCCACCAAGGGGATTATGGTGTCCATAGGCAGTGTATGTCGTTATGATAGTTAGTACAGTGTCATGTTATATGGCTGTGTACTAGAGTATGCATCTTTGTGTCAATGCACCTCTACACCTGTTTGTTTGTCACATCATCATATGGTCATGTGCTCATGCCTGTGTGTTTTATGCCGACATGCAAATATCTTGCACAATTTTAGTATCTACAGTATTGCTCTCATTTGTAGATGTTTTTGGGGGAGTTGGCTGTCCTGATGTGGGTGAAAGTAATTCATTTTCACTCAGCGTGATGCTAGGTTGGCAGACAATTTACTTCACAGGTAATTGCCTTTGCAGCCAATCAAACTAAAGGACAAAGTCTGCCCATTCAAATCCTGGAGTGTTGATGATATCTTGGTTAATTAAGGTGAGTCAGGATGATTGATGTGACAACATTTTACTCTCATGTCAATGTCAGAGGAACATAATTATATACAGTGTATCTCAACTCCTGTGTTGAAGTGTGAACGACTGTGTTGATGAAAACCCTACGTTCATCACACACACGCACACATTAACACACATTAACACACACACAGAGAGCAAGAGAGAGACATGGACCATGCACTTTCACTGAATGTTCACCTTGATCACTGAATTCATTTTTTTTAAACAAAAAAAACAAACATTTTAGGCCAGAGGGTGGTAAGGCCCAAAAGAGTGAGTGAGATACATGAGGAGAGCTGTTGGTTGCGGGCTTGCAGTTCTGGAGTTTGCATGTCATCCGCCAATGTGTTTCTGTAATGACATGCAGATCGTGGCTGTCATGGCGCACTTCACCCGCTCTGGTGTATGGCAGTGTGTTCCGAATGAACACCAACCAAGGAACATGGAAGAACCTTGGAAGAAATGGAGTAGGGAGCAGAACGCTTAGTTAGCAGCAGATGACACGCAGGAATAGCTGTAGCACATTGCCTGCTAGGGCAAACAGAAGTGGTGTGTGGAGCAGAAGGCAGCCATCACATTATATGACTCTATATGGAGCTCCCAGACATAGAATGGCGGTCATTCAACTCACTATCTCGCACAAAAAAAGAGAAACATTCATCCTCAAAAGTGTAAAAAACGATTCTTTGCTAAAGGAGGGAAATCTACATTTTACAGCATCATACGGATCATTGAAAAAAGATCCCAGGGAGTTGAGTGACTGACGACTTATACACAATGTCAAGTTCCCTCTTCGACGATTAGCATCTTTTGTACATTTCGTTTGGACGAAGCGTTTCAAAGTTGTTATTCACAGACAGAACTTTTTGGCAGTCAACGCAAATCAACAGGTTTTCACTTGTATTGTAGTGGGTCGAAATTCTGTGACAAATGCTGTTGCGGACAGGAACTGCTTCAGTGATGGGCCATGGAGATCAGGAATAAACATGAGTGTGAGTATTTGGAACTTAGAATCTTTCCAATATTTTCCAGTGGCTGGTATTTTTTCCCATGTTTGAGTAGGTGGCTGCTGAGACAAGTTGTGTAATCTCCGAACTGTCACACTTATGAAATAATCTTCAGTCTCACTTGAAGATGGACTGCCTTTTGCCCCTAGTGCTGAAGTGAAGACAAGTGTCTGTTGAGTAGCCTTGGAGGGTTGGATTGAGGGAGACTACAATTTTATCAATGTGATCCAGAGGAATTGTGTTGTAGTCCTACTGTATGTGATTGCTGTTGGGAAAGTGGACACTCTTAGTACTGCCCAGGGCATGTCCTGTCATCGTAGGGGCGGTCAAGTTGTTTTGGGAATATCAGTCTGGAATACCGTGGGGGAAACAAACAGTCATGGCTCTGCAAAATGACAATGGAAATTTTCTAGGTCCAAGTTCAATTTGTCTCTGTGCAAGTGAACATGACCTATCTTCCACAGTATGAAAGTCACCTCATGAGGATTGAAAGGTGTGCTGCATGAAGAATCTGCCTTAAATCGAGAACAACTGGTGACATTTTGCGTGTGTATTAGTTTGATCATAAGTTGCATCTGGTAAAACAACGCTCTTCTTTCTCAAGCTGTGTTAAATTCAAGTAAATTAAGATATTGAATTTTAAATGAGCCACTACTGTTATGAGAAGTCCATGATTTCTAAACTGAATTTCAATTCAATCTCCCGACAGGAATGGGCATGAAATGGACACCATAACTGCAGTTTGTCTGGCCCTTACCACCACCGTCATTCAGACGCCTCTAGCCATGTTAGAAATATTTTCTTTCATCTTTCCAGGGAAGAACATGTGATCGTGCAGTAGAACAGGACTAACAGCTGTCATAACTACCAATGCTTTGAAGGAGCACGTCATGTTTCCCTGATATACTTGTTCTGACCTTGTTTCGCTAACCACAGCTGATTGTTTACTCAGTGGAATCTGCCAGTTTACCTGGTGTGTCTGGCTATGCTAGCTATGCTTTTCAGTGCACAGGGGTCTTGCTAGCTGAGCCACAATATAAGCATTATTGCATATGGACAGTGGCTTTATAAGGCAATGGGAGAAATATATTTAGCATGAAGTAGTGTTTCAATTTGAGGACTTCATCTGAACAGTGTTAAGCATTAGTGCACTCTGCATACAAAGTGGGGACACAATACACTCAGCGGCATGTCATTACTGGGGCCAAGCGCAATCTCAATCCTGGGCTATGGGCTTGGAAGTTGGCCCAGAGTTGTAACTGTGATCTATGGCCCTATGTTCGCCACTGCACATTAACATTTAGTCTTTGGTGTGAGAGGCCTGGACTCCTGGTAGAGAAGAGACACATAAATGGCAGTATTGTTATGGAATATGAATGCTGCAGAGACCCTGACTGTGTGCAAAGCACTCCATATTTTTTCTAACACTGATCCAGGGCCAGTTTTATGGGTGAGAAATTCCCTCCAATAATCGCTAGGGCAACCACTCTTCATCTTCACCTCACCTTCCTGCCAACACGGGTGGTCCATGCCATAGACAAGGCACACCTTACCACTTATTTGGACAGCAGTGGGACTACGGAAACGCATTTTCATTTCCAAAATAAATTAAGATTGGGAGACACTTTGCTTTCACCTGGGCATTTCTCATGGTTCGATAAACTTCCCCAGAAACAGATAATGGGAGATTATCTCTGTGTGGGGCCAGCCCTGGCCGTCATCTTTCTCTCATTAAACATTCAGGAAATGAGGCACATGGCTCTGCGCTTCAGTAACTGAACGCCACGGACATCTGATTGGAATGCGTTGGGATTTGCACCACATGTTCCTTTGCTCGCACCCTTGTAGGACATTAAAGCTCAATTTAACCGGCTTATTTATTTGGTTCTCCTGCTGCCCACCCGCTGGCAATCTTAACAAGGTGAATATAGCCCTGTATTTTTTTCTAAAAGCATGTTGTACTTGAGACTGACTATATAAAAAGGTATGTGTGGAGTCCATTTGCACAGGATGTTCTATGAGAGCTTGTGTGTGCAGATGTTTTATATCGCTCTTAAAAAGTTGGAACCCACATGCACCTGATCAGCCTCCCTTTTTTCTGTGCTCTCTAACCTTGAGACCATACCTAGCAGACTGGGCATTCAGTCATATATTCCTCCTGACACTTATCCATGCTCTCTGCCCATACCCTTGAACACACTCATACCCCTCATTGTATGTTCTCATGCTGGCTCATTCCTCATTCATGTACTCATCCCTATAGGCTTTATCATGAACTAGTCCTCCTTTATAACTTGGGTTTTATTAATACAAAAAAATGATGTTTTAAGTGAAATATTAGCTTTTGTCTGAAGCCAGAAAAGACAGGAAATTCAAAAGCGAATTTGATCTATGCACTAACAAGGCTTTTCAGCACAAGCAGCCTGACTACTGCAAGAGTACTGTCGCTTTTTGATCGACTTTACTTCAACAACAGATGTACTCACATTAGGAGTCAAGCCTTCTCTGAAACAGTTTGATTCATACTCTTAGAGTAGGTTAACCCCATTAATATACTTGGTAATGTAACAATGTTTTTTCATGTAAGACATCATCCCATTACACTCATTTAAACATTATGGTTTAAAGGAGTGAACACAGATTAAGCATAGTCCTGGTCCAAAAAGCAAGATCAATAAAAAAATCTACTCCAGGACTAGGTGTAATCTGTGTCCGCAAAACTGTTCATTAACCCTACATTTGACCGAGCCTAATACTTAAGCCTACTCAGATGGGAAATGGACAAGGAAGTTGACAGCTTTTGTCTGTGATGTGTACGCCAAGGAACTTAAAACTTTCCACCTTCTCCGCTGCTGTCCCGTCGATGTGGATAGGGAGTGCTCCCTCTGCTGTTTCTTGAAGTCCACGATCATCTCCTTTGTTTTGTTGACGTTGAGTGAGAGGTTGTTTTTCTGACAACACACTCAAAGTGCCCTCACCTCCTCACTGTAGGCTGTCTCGTCGTTGTTGGTAATCAAGCCCACTACTGTTAAGTCGTCTGCAAACTTGATGATTGAGTTGGAGGTGTGCATGGCCACTCAGTCATGGGTGAACAGGGAGTACAGGAGGGGGCTGAGCATGCACCTTTGTGGGGCCCCGGTGTTGGGGATAGGCAAAGAGGAGATGTTGTTTCCTACCTTCCCCACCTGGGGTGGCACGTCAGAAAGTCCAGGACCCAATTGCACAGGGCGGCGTTTAGACCCAGGGCCTCAAGCTTAATGATGAACTTGGAGGGTACTTGAATGCTGAGCTGTAGTCGATGAACGGCATTCTTACATAGGTATTCCTCTTGTCCAGATGGGATAGGGCAGTGTGTCCAGGTGGGATGTGCACCTATTGGGGCGGTATGCAAATTGAAGTGGGTCTAGGGTGGCAGGTAAGGTGGAGGTGATATGATCCTTGACTAGACTCTCAAAACATGATGACAGAAGTGTGTGCTATGGGGCGATAGTAATTTAGTTCAGTTATCTTTGCCTTCTTGGGTACAGGAACAATGGTGGCCATCTTGAAACATGGCGACAGAAGACTGGGATAATGAGAGATTGAATATGTCCGTAAACACACCAGCCAGCTAGTCTGCGCATGCTCTGAGGACGCTGCTAGGGATGCCGTCTGGGCCAGCAGAGGGTTAACACATTTAAAGTTCTTACTCATGTCGGCCATGGAGAAGGAGAGAGGGGGCCAGCAGTCCTTGGTAGCGGACTGCGTCGGTGGCACTGTATTATCCTCAAAGCAGACAAAGAAGGTGTTTAGTTTGTCTGAAAGAAATACGTCGGTGTCCGTGACGTGGCTGGTTTTCTTTTTGTAGTCTGTAATTGCCTATAGACCCTGCCACATATATGTTGTGTCTGAGCCGATGAATTGCGACTCCACTTTGTCCCTATACCGACATTTCGCTTGTTTGATTGCCTTGCGGAGGGAATAACTACTCTGTTTATATTTTGCCAAATTCCCAGTCATCTTTCCATGGTTAAATGCAGTGGTTCGTGCTTTCAGTTTTGTGCGAATGCTGCCATCTATCCATGGTTTCTGGTTTCTCACTCACCGAATCAGCATATAAATCAATGTTATTCTTTAAGGCTGCCCGGAGCATTTCCCAGTCTGCATGATCAAAACAATCTTGAGTTTCTACCTATAGGACAGTAGGAGCAAAATGGAGACGTGGTTGGATTTGCCGAAGGGAGGGCGGGGGAGGGCCTTGTATGCATCGTGGAAGTTAGAGTTACAGTGATCCAGTGTATTGCTCGCACAAGTGCTACAATCAATATGCTGATAGAATTTAGGTAGCCTTGTTCTCAAATTTGCTTTGTTAAAATCCCAGCTACAATAAATGCTACCTCAGAATATATGGTTTCCAGTTTGCACAGTGAAGTTCCTTGAGGGCTGTTGTTGTATCGGCTTGAGGAGGGATATACATGGCTGTGATAATGACCGACGAGAATTCTCTTGGGAGATAATATGGTCGGCATTTGATTGTAAGGAATTCTAGGTCAGGCAAACAAAAAGACTTGACTTCCTGCATGTTGTTACGATTAAACCAGTCGTTAATCATGAAGCATACACCCTCGCCTTTCTTCCCAGAGAGATGTTTATTTCTGTCGGCGCAAACGCATAAAGTATCCTGGTGGCTGTACCGACTCCGACAACATATCCCGAGAGAGCCATGTTTCCGTGAAACAGAGAATGGTACAATCCCGGATGTCTCTCTGGAAAGCAACCCATGCACTAATTTCATCTACCTCACTATCTAGAGTCTGGACATTGGCTTGTAATATACTCGGAAGTGGTGGGTGGTGTGCACTCCTTCTAAGTCTGACCAGGAGGCCGCTCCGTCTACCTCTTCTGCGGCAATGGTTGTTTTGGGGCGGCCTCTGGAATCAGATCCATGTCCTGGGTGGTGGTGAGAACAAAGGATCGCTTCGGGAAAGCTGTATTCCTGGTTGTAATGTTGGTATGTTGACGTTGCTCTGATATCCAATAGTTCTTCCCGGCTGTATGTAATAACACTTAAGATTTTCTGGGCTAACAATGTAAGAAATAATACATAAAAAAACTAAATACTGCATAGTTTTGTAAGGACTAGAAGGTAGGCAACCATCTTTGTCAGCGCCATCTCTGTCGCCACCCACACAGACAGTGTGGTGAAGAAAGTGCAACAATGCCTCTTCAACCTCAGGAGACTGAAGAAAGTTGTCTTGTCACCTAAAACCCTCACAAACTTTTACAGATGCACAATTGAGAGCATCCTGTTGGGCTGTATCACCGCCTGGTGCGGCAACTGCATCACCCACAACCGCAAGGCTCTCCAGAGAGTGGTGCGGCCTGCACAATGCATCACCGGGGGCATCACCGAACACCAACAGCACCCAATGTCACAGGAAGACCAAAAAGATCATCAAGGACAACAACCACCCGAGCCACTGACTGTTCACCCTGCTACCATCCAGAAAGAGAGGTCAGTACAGGTGCATCAACGCTGGGACAGAGAGACTGAAAAACAGCTTCTATCTCAAGGCCATCAGACTGTTAAGGGTTTGAATACTTATGTAAATGTGATTTTTAAGTTTTCTACTGTCAATGCATTTGCAAAAATCTCTAAAAACCTGTTTTTGTTTGAATGCATTTTAGAATAAGGCTGTAATAACGTAACAAAATATAGAAAACGTCAAGGGGTCTGAATACTTTCCGAATGCACTGTGCATAATACAGTGCAAATTACATTACAAGATATATAAAATGGCTGTGTCTCTTCATTGTCCCCTTTGTGCAGTAAGGGGTTATTTTATTTGTTTCTTGAACCTGGTTTTATTGCTAGTTTGAGTTACCTGGGGTGGTAGAAAGTTACATATAGTCATGTCTCTATTTAATAATGTGCATTTCTCAGCCTCTATTCTGGACCTGGTGACAGTGAAGAGACCTTTGATTGCATTCTTTTGTTGAACCAATGAGTAGTCGAACTGTGTACAGTAAGGTACCTTCAATACATCAATACCTCACTCAAAGACCAATAGTGTTGCAGTCAATTTCTCCTAAACTTTGAGCCAGTAGAGATTGACATGCATGTATGCATACTGACACTTGCCCTCTGTGTCCATCTCAGTGCAATACGTGCTGCTTTGTTTTTGACCAAATGCAAAATTACCTATGTCCCTCTTTGCCGCACATAACCACACATTGCTCTGCCTTGACACTTCAGTTGGCCAATCATGGACAGACCTCTTACCATTTTAGCAACCATTTTAGTCTATGTTTTGACCATGACAGCTTGCTGTGTCCCCTAGCCACTGTGTCCCCCAGGTTTCCCTGAACCCAACGAGGGCCAGGAAAATGTGTGGTTAACAATACAAATATGTCAAACAAATTCCTACTATGAAACAAATTCTGCCTGAAAAATGTGAGGATGAAATGCTTGGTGTAGCTTCATTGTCAAGTCACAAGTCGCAAGGGAGTGAGTGATTTCTTTCAGCGACCAACAACAATATTCAGTGCCTTCAGAAAGTATTCATACCCATTGACCACATTTTGTGTTACGGCCTGAATTCAAAATGGATTAAATAGATTTTTCCACCTATCTACACATAATACCCCATAATGACAAAGTGAAAACATGTTTTGCATTTAAAATGAAGTACAGAAACCTCTTTTACATAAGTATTCACAACCCTGAGCCAATACTTTGTAGAAGCACCTTCAGCAGGGATTACAGCTGTGGGTCATTTTGGGTAACTCTATGAGCTTTGCACAATTGGATTGTACAATATTTGCCTATTGTTTTAAAGATTCTTCAAGCTATGTCAAGTTGATTGTTGATCAGTGCTAGACAGACATTTAAGTCTTGCCATAGATTTCCTTGCCGATATAAGTCAAAACTATGACTAGGCCTCTCAGGAACATTCAACGTCATCTTGGTAAGCAACTCCAGTGTAGATTTGGCCTTGCGTTTTAGGTTATTGTCCTGCTGAAAAGAGGAACCATGTTTTCCTCTAGGATTTTGCCTGTGCTTATAGCTGTATTCCGTTTCTTTTTATCCCCCCCAGAAAACTGCATGAAGAATGGTCCTCATTGATGTGTTGTGTTTGCCCCAAAAATAAAGCTTTGTATTCAGGACCAAAAGTGTATTTCTTTGTCACATTTTTTGCAGTATTACTTAAGTGCCTTGTTGCAAACCGGATGCGTGTTTTTGAATATTTTTATTCCGTACATGCTTCCTTCTTTTCACGCTGGGTGTATTGATACACCATCCAAAGCATAATTAATAACTTCACCATGCTCAAAGGGATATTCATCTGCTTTTTTTTTTTTTTTTTTACACATCTACCAATCGGTGCCCATCGCTGCAAGGCATTGAAATATCTCCCTGGTCTTTGTGGTTGAATCTATGCTTGAAATGCACTACTCAATTGAGGGACCTTGCAGATAAATGTAATGAAAGGTGTAGATTCACACGCAGAGCGCAGCAGGTGTTTATTTTGTGTTTTCAGAAGTTAGGGATTGTGGTCACAGGCAGTGGTCATACACAGGTAGGCAAACAGGCAGGCGAAACTAGACCTGAAGGCTATAACTGTAATACTCCGGGTGTCGTGGGTGTGGAGTCAAACGCAGGAGACAGAGAGTACAATGCTGTGCTCTTTAATTGCACCAACACACCACAGGGTGCTCACAATAATAACGGCCCCAAAACACAGGGAATGAAAAATGACTACTGAAAAATGCATGACCAGGAACTAACACGTTACTCTACTACAGAGCCGAAGGTTACAATGAATAATCCCGCACAACAACCAGGCGGGCCGGCTGTCTAATAAAGACAAACTAATCATCACAAACAGGTGCTACCAATAAACATACAAGGAGGGGGAGGAAAGACAATCAGTGGCAGCTAATAGGCCGGTGACGACGACCTCCGAGCACTCGTGACAATAACTGGTTCTCACAAACGAGCGAGGAAAAGGCTTAGTGGAGTCAAAACGAACAATACCTCACAAAGACACAAACAGAATGAACTGAACTAAATAAGGAGCTGATGAGACCAGGTGAGTAACTAACAATGAACAATGACCAAAAAAAGATGATGTTAAACACTTTGAAGTTTGTGGAAATGTGAATTGAATGTAGGAGAATATAGATCTGGTAGAAGAAAATACAAAGGAAAAACCAACCAGTCTTTACTACCACCATCTTTGATATGCAAGACAAAGGTCATAGTTGTAACCATCATTCTGTTTGTAATTCGATAGTGACCACAAGAAGGCATGTGTATTTGTATGTGAAAAGTTTCAGATGGATAACTTGAAAAATGAGTGAACAACAAGACTTTTAGTGTGAAGCCCCCAGGTACATTTGGGCATAACGTGAAGGAGACAATCCCATTCATATTCCATTTTTCTGCAAGAATATCGTCAAATCTGTATACTTGGACTTTCATTTAGCTTTCCAAGTATTAGTAGCGATGTTATTTGTTCAACATTTGCAAAACAACCAGTTTTCATAACTCTGAATATTCTTATACGTTGTGTCCAAAATGAAAAGGCATGCTGTCGTATGTTAGGTTAGTAGCGACATTTTACAACAAAAACATGGTTTCCGGATACTCCCGTCAAGCCCAGCTCATTGGCTATCTAGCTAGCTTGGTGCTTATTTGACAAAGATACAGTCTTCCAAGAGATGGCTGCCTGCGTCATCGGCGTGCCATGAAGGCATCGCTCTCTGACCAAATATGGTGTCCTATAAGATATACTACACCCCTAATGAAATAGTGAAGTTTTGTTACCTTCTAGGATCTCGGAGGAATAGATTTGAACGTGATTTGCCTCATTGAAACAGCTTTTAGGGTGAGATTTTCACAGATTCCTTTCTTTTCAAGTGGAGTGGAAATACAAAATCGATCGTGTGTGCTATATGGACCTTTTTAGGATATGAAAAGGGATTTTATCTAACAAAACGACACTTCATGTTATCTCTGGGAACCTTTGGATGATAAATCAGGGCAAGATTTCAGAATGTAAGTACACATTTCACCTTCAGAGGTGAATTTATCAAACCTATCGCGTTGAAAAAAAGTGTTTTGTTGTTAGGAGCTCTCAAACAATAGCATTACATTTTTTTTGCAGTAATAGCTACTGTAAATTGGACAGTGCAATTATATTAACAATAATTTAAGCTTTCAGACAAAATAAGACCCTTATATGTACCGACATTTGTTGTTTCTCTAAAATCTGCGATCGTGTCACAAAACGCTGCACGATTTACAACTGTCCCGTTAACGGTACTCCTATCCCTAAGGCTTGCCATACCAAAGGGGCTGAATACTTATTGACTCAAGACATTTCAGCTTTTCATTTTGAATAGATCAGTGACACAAAAGCTCAATTTAATACCATTTTTATTCAGGCTGCAACACAACAAAATGTGGAAAAAGTAAAGGGGTGTGACTACTTTCTGAAGGCACTTTACATAAATATGTTCTGTTTGTTGGGTTCAAGTGGCCCTTTGATCTTTCTAGAAAATGCTAAAGGACATTTAGCTGGTGGCTGATCTTAAACATGCCCGACATGTCAGTTCTAACCAGAGCAAAGTGCCAGTGCCGGATGGTGGTTGGTCTCAACCAAGTTCGCATTGCAGTTTCTTATGAAGGCTCAGTGATATTTCAGATGGAACTGTTAGCAGGCATAGGTGTGCCTGTGACAGCCAATACAGGAACACTGCTCGTCCAATCATCCAAACAACCATTTTATAATTATAAATAAATTGTACACTGCAAATTGACCGCGAGGACCCCAAACAGATAGTATTTCACAAAACCATATTTTCTAACCCTTATACACAGTCACGTTAGTTCAGACAGAAAGACCAGGAGAGGTAGGTGAAGCCAAATGTAAGATTACAGCCATTTTGATAATGGCCGGCATTCATATGCCCTACAAAGAAAGGTCGGTGGACCAAGATTCAAAGGTCAGATTAGGAAGAAAGAGGTGGTGTTTTGCTTGGTTGTGCCTAGGACATTGTACATTGAACTCATCATTATATCTGGTTGGCAAGCATGTGAATGTATGGTTGATGAAACAGTGAAGCATGTGTTGATATATTGTTGTAAGGCTTTAGGAAGCTTCTGATAGGCTAATTGACAACATTTGAGTCAATTGGAGGTGTACCTGTGGATGTATTTCAAGGCCTACCTTCAAATTCTTTGCTTGACATCATGGGAAAATCTAAAGAAATCAGCCAAGACCTCAGGAAAAATATTATAGACCTCCACAAGTCTGGTTCATCATTGGGAGCAATTTACAAACACCTGAAGGTACCACGTTCATCTGTACAAACAATAGTATGTAAGTATAAACACCATGGGCCCACTCAGGAAGGATACGCATTCTGTCTCCTAGAGATGATGAACGTAATTTGGTGAGAATAGTGCAAATGAATCCCAGAACAACAGCAAAGGACCTTGTGAAGATGCTGGACGAAACAGGTACAAAGTATCTATATCCACATTAAAACAAGTCCTATATCGACATAACCTGAAAGGCCACTCAGCAAGAAAGAAGCCACTGCTTCAAAACCACCATAAAAAAGCCAGATTACGGTTTTCAAATGTACATGGGGACAACGATCATACTTTTTGGAGAAATGTTCTCTGGTCTGATGAAACAAAAATAGAACTGTTTGGCCATATTGATTGTCATTATGTTTGGAGGTAAAATGGGGAGGCTTGCAAGCCGAAGAACACCATCCCAACCGTGAAGCACGTGGGTGGCAGATTCATGTTGTGGGGGTGCTTTGCTACGTGAGGGACTGGTGCATTTCACAAAATAGATGGCATCATGAGGTAGGGAAATTATGTGGATATATTGAAGAAAGATCTCAAGACATCAGTCAGAAAGTTAAAGCTTGGTCGCAAATGGGTCTTCCAGATGGACAATGACCCCAGGCATACTTCCAAAGTTGGGGCAAAATGGCTTAAGGACAACAAAGTCAAGGTATTGGAGTGGCCATCACAAAGCCCTGACCTCAATCCTATAGAAAATTTGAAGGCAGAACTGAAAAAGCGTGTGCGAGCAAGGAGGCCTACAAACCTGACTCAGTTACACCAGCTCTGTCAGAAGGAATGGGCCACAATTCACCCAACTTATTGTGGGAACCTTGTGGAAGGCTACCCAAAATGTTTGACCCAAGTTAAACAATTTAAAGGCAATGCTACCAAATATTAATTGAGTGTATGTAAACTTCTGACTCACTGGGAATGTGATGAAAGAAATTAAAGCTGAAAAAAATCCTTCTCTCTTCTATTATTTTGACATTTCACATTTTTTAAATAAAGTGGTGATCCTAGCTGACCTAAAACAGGGCATTGTTACTTGGATTAAATGTCAGGAATTGTGAAACTGAGTTTGAAGTTATTTGGCTGAGATGGTTGTGAACTTCCGACTTCAACTTCCGACTTCAACTAGCTAGCTAGTTTAGGTAACCTTTGGACATTGATAGCTAGCTAACTAACTATTTTATAAGATATATAGCTACTCTCCCCATAAGTTACACAGCTAGCTAGTTTGGTAGGGCCTTCAGTCATTGGAACCAAAAGTCATTGGATTCCCTTTTAATATCCATTAACGTTGTAGCTAGCTAGTTAACATTAGTTAATTTAGCGAATTGTGCCATTGTATTGTCGATATTAGGGGACACTGTTAACAAGCTAGCAAATGATCTAACTATCTAACTAGTTAAAGTTAGGTCACAGAGAACTAACTATCCAAGTTATCTCGCTAGTGTTATCTGGCTAGCTACAGACCTTTGGCAACTCAACACAGTTAACAACTAGCTACAAGGTCTATGTTCATGGGTATGTGTAATAATGTGTACATCTCCTTCCAGGTGCAAGTCTATCTTTGACCAATCACAGGAGGAGGAGAGGAAGAGGGTCAACAATGATCCGCAATGGATGTCACCAACAACGAGAGGTAGGCTAAACCTGAAATCAGGCTGTTACTAGGAGGGTGTGTGTGGATGTGATAGTTTGTCATGCCCTGATCTTTCATTTCCCCTCTCTCTTCCTCCCCTTTCTATCTTTTCCTCTCCCACTTTTCTCTCTCCTCTCTCCAAGTGTGAAGGCTGTATAATGAGTAATGAGCTCCACAACGCTTTCATGGTTATCAATGAGCAAGACAAACTGCGCTGGTGGAAGAACACCCACAGACCAGGCATGCTTATTGACTGGCGGCCTCAATTCCAGGTGTAACACACATACACACACACACACACACACCACGGGCAAATGGAAGTTAATGGGGCCTAATGGAGTGTAATGGGATGATGTAGACTTCAGCCCCTTTGCTAGTCATGTACATGTAGCAGACTCTATAACATTAGTTTCAAGTTTTATTAGTAATATGTATAGGATACACATGGTTCCTTCTCGACAATGCAACAACAATAAGAAATATTAAAAGCAAAAAATATGAACATAAAGTAAATAGCTCAGTAGAATATTACAAACATTTCAGCATAAGTATAATACAGGAAGGCACAAGTTATTGTCCAATATTTTTTTTTTTTTAGGAAAGGGGGGATTAAATTGTGCAGTATTTAGCAATCATAATAAGAGTCTGGTAGCAGCAGTTGTGATGTATGTGTAGCAGGAATGTACTGTGTGTGTGTTTGCGGTTGTGTGTATGTCTGTATGGGTGTGTGCGTGAGTGAGTGCATGTGTGCTAAGGTGCATCAGAGCAGGTGGTCAGTCCTGTTCAAGTGTTCATCAGCCTGATGGCATGTAGATAGAAGTGTTTTGTCCAACAATGTGACCATTAATAGAGACTGCTGGAAGGTTATATACTGGACCTGCCTGCCTCGTTCAATGGAGTCTAATGAAACCTCTCAGGAAAATAAAAAATGAAGAAAGAGGTAGAGGCACAGCAAAGCACAATAGAGGTGAGCATGTCTCTCATCTCTTCATTCAAAGACTCAATCATGGACACGCTTACTGACAGTTCTGGCTGCTTCGCATGATGTATTGTTGTCTTTTCCTTCTTGCCCTTTGCTGTTGTCTGTGCCCAGTAATGTTTGTACCATGTTTTGTGCTGCTACCATGTTGTGCTTCTGCCATGTTGTGTTGCTACCATGTTGTATTTTCATGTGTTGCTGCCATGCTATGATGGTGTCTTAAGTCTCTCTTTATGTAGTGTTGTGGTGTCTCTCTTGTCGTGATGTGTGTTTTGTCCTATTTGTTTTTTTAATCCCAGCCCCCTTCCCCGCAGGAGGCCTTTTACCTTTTGGTAGACTGTCATTGTAAATAAGAATTTGTTCTTAAAACCGACTTGCCTAGTTAAATAATGGTTTAAAAAAATATATATATATATATATATATTCATCTGTCTTTATGACATCATGCTACAGTACAACTCATTGATGCTAAGTAGTTGGAGTCATTCAGTACTCACCATCTCATTATGATGAACCATCAAATCCTAATTAGTGATTGCTTTGTTAATTGTTTGTAGATAGTGTTAGTGTATGGTTGATTTACTCTGATGTCTCTCCATCTGTCGCGTGTGGGTGTGTGTGTGTGCATGTGCAGACACAACAAGAAGTTTTTTGGTGGTGAACTGAGAGCAAAGTGCAGTAGCGGTGGGACAGAGGAGACGTCAACAGAGGGGGCTTCGCCCTGAGCCCTATACTACGAATCAGGTTTGAAGAGTTAGCGAGGTAACTTTGGTCAACTCTGAGTTCAACTCGCGATAACCTTTCAGCCAGGTACATGTCTATGGCAACGAATCCTTCAGAACTAACCTGCCCCAGAGCAAGCTAACTGAGGGCTAACTCAATTCATCCTGAATGAAGTGCCTGAACCACAAGTTGAGGACCAATGAAATCAGATACCCTCCCTCTCGCAAAGATTGTGTCATCATCCCCTTCATTTGAGGATGATGGCTGATAAATGATTTTATCAATCAAGTGTTTATTTGTGTTTAAAAAAATCGTAATGTTAAAATACCTATCAAATTACACATTTGGTAAGGACAGCATTTGCTTCCAAACTGTAGACTTTTTTGGGCGCGATTGTATTTAGAAATTTGCGAAAGGCAAACTGACAGCCACAACCAACCATAGACATATAATCCACAGATGGCAGTTCCCATTCAAGTCAAGACTGGCAGCCATTGCTGCTAGTGTACCCATGAGTTTATCAGTCAAATTGCCAGGGTTAGAGGTTCCAAAACCCTTCTATGGATTATATGTCTATAGCCACAACGCAACAAGCTGTTCCACAGAGTGATAGGAGTGGGGAAAGGGTGCTTATGCATTGATAAGCACACCAAAGATGGCAATAGCGATAAATAATAAGATAAAGACGGCACTTCTAAAAGACTATATCACACCATAGGTTGTTGAATTTGCCAGATTACTTTTCTTTCATTTTGATTTTGTCACAAATGAAAATGTGGCACTGACTCGCACATGGTATGATGTTTCAGCCTTGTCTTAATGAAGAGTTCAGCGTTCAACTAGCCATGTGCACATGCACGTGCAGTTAGAAAGCCTATTGCTCCACCTATGGCTTTCTCTACAATGCACACGTGAATATCCTCCCCTCGGATCCTCAATGTCTTTTTAGAAGGTTTAGTAATACATTATTCACCTTGACAAGCACACCATTTCCTAAAGGAATACCTGTATTTACACTGGTAAGTCTTACTGATAAGACCATGTACTGTACACTACTGTTTAAAAGATTGGGGTCACTTAGAAATGTCCTTGTTTTTGAAAGAAAAGCTCCTTTTTTGTCCATTTTGATAACAACAAATTGATCAGAAATACAGTGCAGACATTGTTCATATTGTAAATGACTATTGTAGCTGGAAACTGCAGATTTTTTATGGAATATCTACATAGGCGTACAGAGGCCCATTATCAGCAACCATCACTCCTGTGTTCCAATGGCACATTGTGTTAGCTAATCCAAGTTTATAATTGTAAAAGGCTAATTGATCATTAGATAACCCTTTGCAATTATGTTAGCACAGCTGGAATTTGTTGTTCTGATTAAAGAAGCAATAAAACTGGCCTTCTTTAGACTAGTTGAGTATCTGGAGCATCAGCATTTGTGGGTTCGATTACAGGCTCAAAATGTCCAGAAACAAATAACTTTCTTTTCTTGTTCTGAGAAATGAAAGCTATTCCATGTGACAAATTGCCAAGAAACTGAAGATCTCATACAACTATGTGTACTACTCCCTTCACAGAACAGCGCAAACTGTCTCTAACCAGAATAGAAAGAGGAGTGGAAGGCCCCGGTGAACAACTGAGCTAGAGGACAAGTGCATTAGAGTGTCTCGTTTGAGAAACAGACGCCTTACAAGTCCTCAACTGGCAGCTTCATTAAATAGTACCCGCAAAACACCAGTCTCAACATCAACAGTGAAGAGGCGACTCCGGAATGCTGGCCTTCTAGGCACAGTTGCAAAGAAAAAGCCATATCTCAGACTGGCTAATCAACACTTGATGATAAGTGGATAATTTGAATCGTACGTGTAGTGCTCGGGCAAAAATAGACATGTGCACCCCTTTGGGTACCCAGGACCAGGATAAATATAGAAATGCTGTTCTATCTAGACTAATCACATTCCCCACCTCTCCCTGGCTACCATATGATCCAACTCTGAACACATTGAATATCCCCTCAATTAATGTTTGTTACGTGTACCTTTTTTTCTTTCTTTGCCGACCACAAGCATTTAGGTTAAATAGGAGAGCATTGCTTGGTTTTTAAAAAAGTGTCAGTGTTGCTGCAGTTTGCAAACTTAAGTTTTTCAGGTGATCATGGTGAAAGTTTATCAGAGAGATGGGCTCTAGTCTTCGGAATGCAATTATATTAATAAGGTGTGTTATCTGAGGGGAGAAGTGTGATACCAATCAGGCCCCCGAGGGCTGGAGTACCACGGGGAGGATGACCAGATCAAAACGGAATCAACAGACTCAACGGAAGATCCAGAATGATCTGCTCTCCTGCAGAGTTACCATCTTGTAGGTTTTCTCCAACCCTAATCTAGTGCGCCTGATTCAAATAACTAGCTGGTTGATAAGCTACAGGAGGGTAACTCTCCAGGGTACCTAAACTTCCACCTAGTCCCCCCACCCTTTTTATCTTGTAAAATCTCTCCCTCTACTATAGCCATCTTCAGTTGATTGGACTGAGAGGAATGTAAACACAGGCAGCTTGCAGCTACCACATTTAACAATGTATGATTCATTCACCATTATATTATCATCTAAAATAAAGTGAATCATCTTTGTTTCATGTTCTTGTTTGTTTGTGTTGAGGTCCAGTAGGTTAAATTGAATAGTGCTGTATTACAATCATGTTGGTGAGGTTGATTTGAGCAAAATATTATAGTTTTTTTAATGTTTTGGTATTTTAGTACTTTCTGTAACTGGTCTCATTACCTGCTGCTTGCATTTCAATAACTAAGTTGTTTATGAATTACACAATTGTTAGAAAGTGAGAATAAATCAAGCTAAGATGCTGCAACATCAGGCAACAGCCATTTTAGTGCAGAACAACATTGCCTGGACACTTGAATGATTTTGGGATGAGACTCCAAATAACATTAGAAATATGGTCAAAGAGTAGCTAAGCCATTTTGCCACAATTTTGGAAGTATGTCCATTTGGAAGACTAATTTGCGACCAAGCTTTAACTTCCTGACTGATGTCTTCAGATGTTGCTTGTTCAGCTTGCAAGCCTCCCCCTTTTTCCTCCAAACAAAACGATGGTCATTATGGCCAAATAGTACTGTTTTTGTTTCATCAGACCAGAGGATATTTCTCAAAAAAGTACAATCTTTGTCCCCAGGTGCAGTTTTGGAGCAGTGGCTACTTCCTTGCTGAGTGGCCTTTCAGGTTATGTCGATATAGGACTCGTTTTACTGTGGATACAGATACTTGTACCTGTTTCCTCCAGCATCTTCACAAGGTCCTTTGCTGTTGTTCTGGGATTGATTTGCACTTTTCGCACCAAAGGACGTTCATCTCTAGGAGACAGAACGTGTCTCCTTCCTGAGTGGCATGACTGCTGCGTGGTCCCATGGTGTTTATACTTACAAACTATTGTTTGTACAGATGAACGTGGTACCTTCAGGCATCTGGAAATTGCTCCCAAGGATGAACCATACTTGTGGAGGTCTCCATTTTTTTCTGAGGTCTTGGCTGATTTCTTTTGATTTTCCCATGATGTCAAGCAACGAGGCACTGAGATTGAAGGTAGGCCTTGAAATACATCCACAGGTACACCTCCAATTGATTCAAATTATGTTAATTAGCCTATCAAAATCTTCTAAAGCCATTACATCATTTTGGGGAATTTTCCAAGCTGTTTAAAGGCACAGTCAACTTAGTGTATGCAAACTTCTGACCCACTGGAATTGTGAAATTACTGTATTAACTGGAATACAGTGAATTATAAGTGAAATAATCTGTCTGTAAACAATTGTTGGAAAAATTACTTGTGTCATGCACGAAGTAGATGTCCTAACCAACTTGCCAAAACTGTAGTTTGTTAACAAGAAATGTGTGGAGGGTGTAAATGACTGTATGTTGAGGGTCAATGTTGTGAAGGTACAACAAGTTAGCTAGCCAGCTAGCCAACTTTTGCCACAGCTGGTTTTCTTGGACGAGACGTGGAGCCTGGCTAGAAAGCTAGCTAGATAGCAACTAATGTTACATCGTCAACTAGCAAAACATATGCAATTTCAATAATATAGGCTTGAATTAAAAAATATATTGACCGTCAATGTTGTTTGGATATAACGTTAGCTAGCTAGTTAACTTGTGTAGCTACTGTTGCTAAGATATGAGTGTGGCAAGGTTTCAGTTTTGTGTCACAGCTCGGTACATAGAGTAGAACAGATAGATCGCAATTGAGGACAAGCAGCATTTCTCACTTTGAATGATCTGTAATCCTAATTCTGTCCATCTTTTTCTGTTTCTCGTTCAACAAAAATGAAATATTAGCCTGTTAGCCCCCATGTAATTAGTTTGCTTTCCTTCATGATTTGCTGATTGTTTATAAATATATCAATACCTTTCTCGGATATTCAAATGGGAGGCACTTTTGATATGTAATCTTTCTCGGTCACTCGAGCTTCACAGCTAATTCTAGGGCTACAATACCTCTTTTGCCAATTAGCCTTTACCGTTTATTGTCGATACGGAGCAGCCGACGTGATCGCCCGATATGGTCTCAAACAGGCTATTCTGTCACCAAAGAACCATCTGCCTAGCCCCGGCCCGCTAGCTTTCTGAACGCTGTGTCCCCTGCTCGCCTAGCGTAGTAGTGACATTCGAACGGCACCCTGACTCACTACTGCTGCTCTTTTGACCCTATGATCATTCAGCTACACAGCTGATGCCCCTTGGACTGTTTCAATAAACACGGTACCTCATTTTGTTTACCTGACGGCCCCAGCCTCGAACTCAGGTCCTGTATGTACCTAAGTGACCCGCCATTTACCTGTTGTTGTCTTAGCTCTCCTGATCAACACCCATGATTGCTTTATGCCTCTCTCTAATGTCAATATGCCTTGTCTACTGCCGTCTTGGCTAGTTCTAATTATTTTATTTCACTGTAGAGCCCTCAGTCCCGCTCAACATGCCTTAGCTCTTTTGTCCCACCCCACACACATACAGAGACCTCAGCTGGCTTAACTGGTGCCTCCAGAGATGCAACCTCTCTCATCGTCACTCAACGCCTAGGTTTACCTCCACTGTACTGACATCCTACCATACACTTGTCTGTACATTATGCCCTGAATCTATTCTACCATGCCCAGAAATCTGCTCCCTTTATTCTGTTCCCAACGCACTAGACATTCAGTTCTTATAGCCTTTAGCCGTACCCTTATCGTACTCCTCCTCTGTTCCTCTGGTGATGTAGAGGTTAACCCAGGCCCTGTAGCCCCCAGCTCCACTCCTATTCCCCAGGCGCTCTCATTTGTTGACTTCGGTAACCGTAAAAGCCTTGGTCTCATGCATGTTAACATCAGAAGCTTCCTCCCTAAGTTTGTTTTATTCATTGCTTTAGCACACTCCGCCAACCCTGATGTCCTTGCCCTGTCTGAATCCTGACTTCGGAAGGCCACCCAAAATTCAGAAATTTCCATTCCCAACTTCAATATTTTCCACCAAGATCGAACTGCCAAAGGGGGTGGAGATGCAATCTTACTGCAGAGATAGTCTGCAGAGTTCTCTCATGCTATCCAAGTCTGTGCCCAAACAGTTCAAGCTTCTACTTTTAAAATCCACCTTTCCAGAATTAAGTCTCTCACTGTTGTCGCTTGTTACAGACCCCCTCAGCCCCCAGCTGTCCCCTGGACACCATATGTGAATTGATTGCCCCCCCCACCATCTATCTTCAGAGTTTGTACTGATAGATGACCTAAAATGGGATATGCTTAACACCCCGGCCGTCCTACAATCTAAGCTAGATGCCCTCAATCTCACACAAATGATCAAGGAACCTACTAGGTACCACCCTAAATCCGTAAACACGGGCACCCTCATAGATATCATCCTGACCAACCTGTCCTCTAAATACACCTCTGCTGTCTTCAACCAGGATCTCAGCGATCACTGCCTTATTGCATGGGTCCGTAATGGGCCCGTGGTCAAACGACCACCCGTACCACTGTCAAACGCTGTAAAACACTTCAGCGAGCAGGCCTTTCTAACTGGCCCAGGTATCCTGGAAGGATATTGACCTCATTCTGTCAGTAGAAGATGCATGGTTATTCTTTAAAAGTGCTTTCCACATCATCTTAAAATAGCATGCCCCCTGATGTCGCTCTTGCTGCTGGTGATTCTCTGATCCTCCTCTACGCAAACGAAACCATTCTGTACACTTCTGGCCCTTCTTTGGACACTGTTAACAAACCTCCAGTCGAACTTCAATGACATACAACACTCCCTCCGTGGCCTCCAACTGCTCTTAAATGCAAGTAAAGCTAAACTAATGCTCTTCAACCGATCGCTGCCCGCACCCACCCGCCGTCTAGCTTCACTACTCTGGACGGTTCTGATTTAGGTATTTGTAGTTGTCCACATATTCTAAGTGTCTGATTAGAATGTAAACTCTCCTTCCAGACTCACATTAAGTATCTCCAATCCAAAATTAAATCTAGAATCAGCTTCCTATTTCGCAACAAAGCCTCCTTCACTTATCCTGCCAAACATACCCTCATAAAACGGACTATCCTACTGATCCTTGACTTCGGCGATGTAATTTACAAAATAGCCTACAATACTCTACTCAGCAAATCTGATGTAGTCTATCACTGTGCCCTCCGTTTGTGACCAAAGCCCCATATCCTACCCACCACTGCGACCTGTATGCTCTCGTTGGCTGGCCCTCACTACATATTCGTCGCCAAACCCACTGGCTCCAGGTCATCTATAAGTCTTTGCTAGGTAAAGCCCCGCCTTATCTCAGCTCACTGGTCACCATAGCAACACCCATCCGTAGCACGCTCTCCAGCAGGTATATTTCACTGGTCATCCCCAAAGCCAACTCCTCTTTTGGCCGCCTTTCCTTCCATTTCTATGCTGCTAATGACTGGAACGAATTGCAAAAATCACTGAAATCACTGGAGTCTCCCTCTCCCTCACATTACTTTAAGCATCAGCTGTCAGAGCAGCTTACCGATCATTGCACCTGTACACAGCCCATCTGTAAATAGCCCACCCAACTACCTCATCCTCATATTATTTATGTTTTGCTCCTTTGCACCCCAGTATCTCTACTTGCACATCACCTTCTGCACAACTATCACTCCAGTGTTAATGCTAAATTGTATTTTTTTTCGCCACTATGGCCTATTTCTTGGCTTACCTCCCTAATCTTACTACATTTGCACACACTGTATATAGACTTTTCTATTGCGTTATTGACTGTACGTTTGTTTATTACTCTGTTGTTTGTGTCGCACTGCTTTGCCTTATCTTGGCCAGGTCGCAGCTGTTAATGAGAACTTGTTCTCAACTGGCCTACCTGGTTAAATAAAGGTGAAATCAAATAAAAAATGTAAACTGTTGTCAACTTAGTGGAATTTCTTAAATGTCTTCTTGAAGAATCTCTAAGGGAGAATGCTTCATTTCTATACATCCTTCCAGCAAGAAACTAGTGAACGCCATCTGCTGATTATTTAGGGAATTCAGGGTACCGAGGTTCCAAATTTCGTTCCATAATATGTAGTATTGATGGAGGAATGACGAGGGGAAAAAATCTATTGAGCATGCATTGCTGGCTCAAAACCTAATATAGAAGCGACTATCATCATTTCTATAATATATTGAAGCATTCTTGTTGAGATTAGGTGATGGAACAAGAGTATAGATGTGAAGGGAGATTTTAGGAGTTTAGGAAGTTTAGGAATTCAATTGTGGACACTTTCCTCTCGTCCTTGGGCCCATCTTTTCATCGCTAGTTCCATTTTGGCACCCATCCCTGCATTTAACCATATTCATCTGCTACCCAATCCTACAGTGATTCCCACTGTTATGAGATTCTTTCACTCTCTCAGGTTGATTACAACTGCCCTCATCCATTTTCAATTGACTGAACTCATCCTATTCTTTATCAATGGCCCTTCCTTTGCGTTCACTTTCTGTTCAGAATCTATATGTGACAGTATTCAGAGCCTATGCAGAGTCAGATACACACATGCACACATATCCACAGTGTGTTTTAGCAGCCCTCTCACGTCTCCATCGTCAAAGCCACATGCAGTGCCTCCTGCTGAGTTCACCTTTCCTTTGGAATTGTGTGTGTGTGTGGTGACAGGGACACAGCACAGCAGCAGACAGACAGAGCAAACAGAGGGAGGTCAAGGACAAACGGTTTTAATAGGAGGACCTCATGCAGATGATGACATTGATATGTTTTTACCTACAGTTTGTGGGTCCTTTCAGAGGCACTTGGCTCACTTAGTCTAATCTTCTGCAACCAAAGAATTGAACCAAGCAAACAAGTTAGGCTGTAGAAGTGACCAACTAATAGAATTAATGAATCATTTCAGATGTGGAATCTTGTTAAGATTCAGATATTTTTTTGTTCTCTCTCCTACACCAAATGGAATCATTTGAGGCCTTCCACCACCGCAGGGTTCCATAAAACCTTGGACCCCACAGTAAGTGCAGATGCAACACACATTATTCCCATTATAACTATGTGTGGATGATTGGTGGAGGAGCACACAGAGGCATCGTGCCCATATGGGGCACAAAGGGCACATGCCAGATTTGTTCTGTTTGTTTTTTCTCTGTAATGCTACTAGTCAATTAGCAATTTAGGCTTTAGCTTGAGGTTCCCAACCTCATAACTAGGCCATTTCAGGCTATCAATCAGCAGAGTAGCTTGAGAGTAGCTTGTCTAACTATCTTAGCTGACATGCCTGCTGGCAAGATTTGCGAGACTTTAGAAAAGCAAGCAATTACTAAATGTACTGAATAATGGGGCAGCAGGTAACCTAGTGGTTAGAGCGTTGGACTAGTAACCGAAAAGTTGCAAGAATGAATCCCCGAGCTGACAAGGTCAGATCTGTCATTCTGCCCCTGAACATGGCAGTTAACCCACTGTTCCTAGGCTGTCATTGAAAAGAACAATTTGTTCTTAACTGACTTGCCTAGTTAAATAAAGTTTACAAAAAAAATAAGACGTTCCTTAAAAATGTTTACCCTGATTTTTGCAGAGAAGCATATTTAGTTTCTTTAAAAAAAGACACCGGTCAGGAGGATACAGAAATTTCAAGAGGTATGCCTAGAAAAATACTTGGTTTAAATGTAATCTTGCACCTTATGATAATATCATTTAAAAAAAAATTTTTTTTTTACCAGGCAAGTCTGTTAAGAACAAAATCCTATTTACAATGGCAGCCTACCCTTGACAACAATGGGCACCACCCCACGAGACTCCCAATTGCTGCGATACAGCCTGGATTTGAACCAGGTACTGTAGTGACACCTCTTGCACTGAGCTGCATGCTTTAGACCGCTGCACCACTTGGGAGCCCCATTAATTATTAATTATGTTATGTGCCTGTATTGATGATGTGTGTTAGGATCCCATGCACTGTGTTGCAATTTGGATGTAATATCCTATGTATGTTGTTGCTGTTATATTGAGATGTGTGATTTACAAGTCAGAATGACACCCTCACTAAAATTACAATTGAACAGGTAAAGAGGTGGTAATGTATGCTTAGATAACCTATGCAGAAAAATAATGGTTATGGCTCTAGATTGCAGAAAAAAATCTGTTTCAGGTGTTTAAAACATTCAAAATTCTGCAACAAGCGCCCCCTCCATCCTCACGAACTTTGTGCCCCTCTAAAATAATGAGTGCATGACGCCCCTACACGCACACACACACACCCACACACACACACACACACACACACACACACACACACACATAATAAAGTGACAAGCAGTGTAACAGAAATTCCACCTCCAGAAGTAGCAGCTCGCTGTCCTAAGGACTATTCATTCAAATAAGAAAGTTTTTCCTAATCGTCTTCCCTCATGACAGGTTTTATACACAGGTTTTTTTCAAGGACTTTGCGGTTGGGAATGCCTCTGTGTTGATGATGGATGGTTTTGACAATTGAGTGATAAAATGTATGAATGATCATCTACCTCGATGTTTGTTCCATTTGCATCCCTTTGAAACTCTTCCAGTGCCTTTTTCATCTTTCATCAGGCATCTCTCTCCCTTCTGTGGGTACTTTTGAGTGCATTTGAAGTTTTCTTCTCCCAATATGCGATTTTTCAGGTCTGTGTAAAGTAACTAATGATACGGCATCAAAGGGTGAAGGCAGCGAGGTGAACACAGGGGGATTGACTCAGTGATGCATGGACTGATGGGGAGGTTGGTCGTGAGCTAGGTGAGTGCCCACCGAGCGGTGCGTGTTTCATACCCTCAGTCCCAAGGTATTCCCTTTGTCTATAATATGTAAACAGATGAGGAAGCCACAGTTGTGTGGGGCAGAAGAGGAGGGAGGGAGGGAGAGAAAGAGAAGAAAGAGAGAGAAATAAAGGGAGGGAAAAGGAAAAGGGGGGGGGGCTTTTGCAAATGAGGCATTAATTGGTGTCAGTGACGATTTTAGCATGTAAATCTTGGTGGGACAAACAAAAAAACAAACAATACATGAATTGCACTATAACGGTGACAAACGGTGCACACAAACTGTTTGGGCCTACATAAAGCTGTCCCAACAGCAGAGCTTTCTTTTCAGCACCATGGAGTGAATCCTTACCACCACTACATCTGGCTATCAGCGGGAGCCTTGTCTGGCAGCAAAACAGTTCATTCAGCCACATTTAATGCCTTTTAAAAAATTATATGGCTGACTTGCTTAAACAAATGTGATTTCTACTGACAATTGAGATGTACAAACTATGGCATAAGGGAATGATGAGTGGATAAGAGGCAACCCGTAATTTCGATTAAGACAATAATGAGCGAGCTAAGATGGACGTAGTTAATATAACTACTTGTTCAGCACTTCAGTGACACTGTTACGTTCCCCAGTTTATGTGTTGTAGTTTGTGTATTTGCATGTGTTTATTTCAGGAAATGGATTCCTGAAATCCCTCAAGCAGCTGATTGGTCGACTCCAGGGCTAATTGGAGAGCTGACCCCGCCCCCTCGTCAAGACACAGCTGTCTCCAATTACACATTCATTCTGAAGCTATATAAAAGCCAGTGTTCTGTTCAGGAGAGAGATTTTCTGGGAGGTCATTGCAGAGAGATTTTCTGGGAGGTCATTGCAGAGAGATTTTCTGGGAGGTCATTGCAGAGCGATTTTCTGGGAGGTCATTGCAGAGCGATTTTCTGGGAGGTCATTGCAGAGCGATTTTCTGGGAGGTCATTGCAGAGCGATTTTCTGGGAGGTCATTGCAGAGAGATTTGCTGGGAGGTCATTGCAGAGAGATTTTGTTAAAGGTTGATCTTGCTGGGAGTTCATTGCTGGGAAGTTGGTATGTTTTGTGAGTTTGTTGCTCAGATGGAGCTTATTTGATGTCCTTTGTTTCTTAGTTTATTTGTGAAATAGTTTAATATTCTGTTTCATTTGTTCCCAGGGGGAAAGGGGAAGGCACCTTGGGAGTGTTTAGGCAAGAGGCCCGCGGGGATACATATACCCGTAGTATATTCATTGTCTAGGCACACTAGGTAAGACCTGGGCGGACCACCCCCTGTATTTTGGTTAGGGCACCAGGTGGTGCTAAATTAGGTAAGTAGTGGGTAGGCAGGTAAGATGGGAGAGAGGGCTTTGAGATTGACTTTCTTTGCTTTGGTTCCATCCAGCCCCTTTTCCCCATATTACCGTGTAAAGGAATAAAGTCCTTGTAAACGGTACCACATTCTGCCTGTTGTCATCCTTACTCGCACCTACAGTCCATACCTCTTTCACTTCACGGAGAGTTTAGTTGTAGCAGGGTGTTGCGTTCCCTCTTCATAGAGGTGTGCGTAACAGACACAATTCAGAACATGGGCCGTTCTTACAGTATACTCCATGTACACCAAGTCAGAACCATAGGATAAATCAAGGGGGCATGTAAGCAGACAGTGAAAGCTTTTAATATATTCGAATGATGACATTTTTCTAAAACAGGCTGTAGGCTGCATGTGCACCACCAAGTCAGAACAGTAAGTTAAGTTGAGGGGGAAAGGGACCCAATTATTATTGTTAGGCACATGGGCTACTAACAGCTTACTATACAACATACACTTACTATTACTTTCTTAGCTACAGTATACATATTTCCTTGGCATACTTCATAATTGATGCAGCAGCATACAATACATTTATGGACTTACTATTGTGCTGTGCTCACTTGAACAGAAAGGTGACGCGGCGGTCCTTCTTGTGGGCAAAATTTGTCATGAAACTTTGTCATCAAAGTCTGGCATTCTCTGGGTTAATGGTGCTTTCAAGACAACTGGGAACTCTGGGGGAAAAAACAAGGTCGAATCAGGACATCAGTGTTCTTTAGGTCAGAGCTCTAAAAAGAGGCCCGAGTTCCCTACTTGGAATTCCGAAAAGGATGACTGTTCAAAACATATTTTCCCATTCGGAGCTTGTTTTTTTTTTGTTGTCTTCATATGAAAATGATTTGCCAGTAGATTCTCGATGTGATTCATGATGACTGCTTGCTAGGTACGATTTTGAAAGTATGATGTTGAATCAGTTCAATCAAAGCTACAGTAGATATAACGTGATTTGACAATTTTATCTGTGGCCAATAACCTTGAGCCTTCTTGGATGGGCACTTCTAATGTTAATTTATGGCAGCACCCAATGGGGTTTGGACTTTCTAGCTCTCCCTGAGATTTTGCAGTGACGTAGGAACACTGAGCCAATCACAGCGCAAGTAGAGAAGATTACCAACCCCAACGCTCTGCATTTTACGCTGGCTGCAGCTTCACCACAGAAAGCACTGAGCTAGGCTGAAACACCTGCATTTTGGAGCTGCCTTACTCAATAAAGCAAAAAAGAGACCATGTTTGTATGCATTGAATCAATATTTTTTTTACACTGATATGTGTCACATATTCATGCCAAAATAACATGCAAAATGACAAAATATATATTTAAAATATGCTCCAAACTATTTTTCTGTGAGAATTTTCATTTGGGAGCACCAGTGCATTAGAAAAAAATTCTGCCAATACTTGTTGAAGCCTAATGATTGTACTGCTGTTTCCCAAGTGCCATAGAGAGAAAAAAGAGAGCACAGATTTGTGACTTTGCATCATTACCACAGAGAAAAACACTTTGTCTCCATCACAAACCGTTCAAAAGTTGTGAACCATATTACATATTACATATTACATAGGTCTGTTTTGTCAACGAGCACAATTCATTCCAATCACTGATGGTAAATCAGATAATCCAAAGAATTCAAGTAGTAAACGATACCCCCCTCTGGCAGAACATGTTCTATTGCGAACTGTCTGGGACTTGTTGTTTCCCTTTTTGCTACTCCAATATATTTTACTTATTAAGTCAAAGACAAAATTAACTGCAATTCACTTGTCTCAAATATATTGGCATAACTACACAAAACCAAATTCTAAATGAAAGGCCTATCTCTGTATTAAAATGTGTACCAATGCAACATGCCACTGCTTACAGAGCGCTCTTTGCGATAAGCTCTTGTACTGTCTTGTTCCACGGTCCTGAGTTATCTTATCACAATGGAGCTACGTTTTTTTCCTTGTTTTGCAGCTGGATGCCTTCTCCATTTTCATGGCACATTTTTCATTCATAAACTACTTGCGGACTGTTAACAACTTGTTCAGTCATGTTACCTCATTAGCTAGCTAGCTAACAACCTGGTAACTTGAGAATTGAACCTAGAACCCTGGTGTTGCAAACACCATACTTGGGACCAATGTAAAGTATCTCAATAGGAAGTGCTTTTTACACAATGTAGAAAGACACCTAATAATCCACAAATTACTTTGTAACTTCAATGACAGGTATTTGTATCAACATTTTAGCTTTTACAATAAACAAGTATTTACAGGGTTACATATGAGTTTCTAGTGTACAACATGTAAAAAAGGAAAGGGGGGACACCTAGTCAGTTGTACAACTGAAATGTGTCTTCAGCACCCAGGGAACAGTGGGTTAACTGCCTTTCTCAGGGGCAGAACAACAGATGTTTACCTTGTCAGCTCTGGGAATCATTCCAGAAACCTTTTGGTTACTGACCCAACGCTCTAACCACTAGGCTACCTAGTGTTACCAACATTTTTTTTCTCGTTTGGAGCCCTGGCGTGGACTGACCTCTAATGGCATGTCAGCCTGTGAGAATAACTTCTGGGAGAGAGAGCGGGAGTAGAGATATATTTTTCTATAACAGGATGAGGATGGGGGAGCACAACACATGCTGAAGCCATGTGTGAGGTATACAGAGAGAGTGTGCTGACTGAGTCTGGTTAGTAGTGAGTCGTTTCTGCCCCGTTAACCATGGCACCTGTGATCGAGAGTTGGAGACTAATGAGCAGCCTTTGGCCACTGCCTTATATGTACATCTATGAAGCAAAAAATGCTTCTTTATGAGTTCACTGTTCAGCCAGCTTAGCATATTAGTACATTGCACTTAATGGGCGTGACTGTGGTTGCCTAGAGGTGGAGATATTAGACACATTTATAAAGAGCTTATAGTTTAATCAGGAATATGCTCAATTTACAATGAAACTAAGCCCTGTGTTCTGTTACTGTCATGTATTTGAAATGCAGAGGAGGTTGTTTGGAGACAATGCACGGGGACAATGTGGCTTTGGCTATTCATCAGCTTTCATCAGGGGGCTCATGGGTGTATTCATTTGACTGGGGTAAAAAAAAAGAGAGGAAGCTGTTGATGTGAACAAGTACACTCTTCAAATGAAGTGCTTTGTAACACCAAAACTAGTGGCAACTGAGCTGCCACCAACTTGAAGGAGACAACCTTAACTTTGGTGGAGTATTGAAACACATCATCCTGAGATGTTTTGAAGCATGAATTGGTGTGTTGTAACACCACTAAATCAAGGGTTTTGCAACACCTTGCCAGACCCTGGCAACACTAAAGGAAAAGATTGAAAACACTATTGGTGTTTTGAATCCCATTTAGTGCAGAATTAGATCCCATTTTTCTGAAGTGTCTTAATGTTTAACAAGACAATCAGTTAGTTCTCTCTCTCTTTGGTTATCCTCATGAAATATACACAACATGACCAAAAGTATGTGGACACCTACTCGTCAAACATCTCATTCCAAAATCATGGGCATAAATATGGAGTTAGTTCCCCATTTGCTGCTATAATAGCTTCCACTTCTCAATAACAGCACTTACATTTGACCAGGGCAGCTCTAGTAGGGCAGAAATTTGACAAACTGACTTGTTGAAAAGGTGGCATGCTATGACAGTGCTACGTTGAAAGTCACTGAGTTCTTCAGTAAGGCCATTCTTACTGACAATGTTTGTCTATGGAGATTGCATGGCTGTGTGCTCGATTTCATACATCTGTCAGCAACGGGTGTGGCTGAAATAGCCGAATCCACTCATTTGAATGGGTGTCCACATACTTTTGTATATGTAGTGTACTTACATTTTGAGAAACATGAAATTAACAAATTATTGAAATGACTTGCATACATTCTTTAAAATATATTTTGACACTTATGAAATGACAGAGGGGAGAAACAGATTGAAAGGGTTGGAGTGGGGAATTGAATCCCAGTCTTGAGGGGGAGAGGGGTCGGTTGCGTTACCGCTATAGACCAGAGGCTCTGCACCACATGCATTCCTTTTTTATTAAGTATGCCTATATGTTGTTGTTTTTTATTTTTTATTTCAATGCACCCAAGAATAATTTTGTGGTTTAGTGGGTAAAACTCCAATGAAATGTACAAACGTATTGCCCCTCCTGTATCCAATCTGTCTCAATAAAGCATTGAACAAATAATAGAGGAAATCCACAAAAGAGATTCTCCATAGCGCTTTATCATCAATCAATATTTAAGCTATAAACCATTTGCATTTCTAAACCATTGATTGTTTTCACAAGACTGTCTTAAAAGCATCAATATTCAGGTTGAAGAACCACTTTGGGTGTTTCAGAGTTCTACTGTCATTTCTATTTTAAAACACATTCTGTATATTAAAACACTTACATTGGGTTTACATTCATACACCCTCCAAACACCAGATCTCAGCTTAGGTGTACAACTTTTCATGGTTTCATTACACAATCATGGTGTTTTGAGACGTTCTATTTTTTTTGTTTTTTACAGTGTAGCCTCACTCTTTCATCATACCACCCGCACCTGGTTATGTTATGAGAGGCAGCCACCATCAAAGCTGGGAAGAAACCCAGACAAAAACATAACACCTGTGATGTCTATGTGAGGGCACACGATGCGGGTAAAGGTGTGCAGGTGACGCTTCTATGAGGGCATAGTGACCCCCCTGGCCTTTACCGCTCCACCAAAACGGCCACCATCAAAGCCCGGGTGTCTCTGTACACAGTGGAAAAGCCTTTATCGCTCCACCTTGAAAGGAGCAGCGTAGCGGTGCGGTGACGCAGGGGGTTTAGGGTGCATTGCTGTTTTCCCTTTTCTGTGGCAGACGCGGGCGAGGGGTTACGCCTCGCCCCCTGACGCATCCCACACCGTGCCTCTTTCGGCATAGCCCCATTCTGTTCTCTGACTCGCACTTGAGGAGAGACCACAGAACAGCCAAATCGGGAGATACACAACGTCAACCATGTTTGTGTGACTGTGAGGAACATTAGCAACAGGGCTGGGTTCAATTCGAATTGAAGGTAGTCAATTTGAATAAAAAATGCAATCTTTGGGTATGAAGAGCTGCTAGTCCTCATTTCATTGAATGTAGATGTAGTTTTTTTCCCCAAATGTTTGTAATTCCAGTTTACTTCCTGAATTGACTGTCTTCCATTCAAATTGAACCCAGCCCTGAAGGTGTGTGTGTGTGTGGGTGGTGGGGGGTGAGTGTCTTGGAAACAGCACTTGTTGAGCCCTTCCTCCCACTCTAAATCAAGGAGTGGAATCAAATGTCCCACTTGTTAGGCCAGTGGAGTTGACTTAATTGACTGTGTTGTTCACTGTCTTCTTCTCTCACACATATTGCCTCACTCTGGACCCCTTTATCAAACCATCACAATGGGCCCCAATCACACTTTGATGTGCTGGTTTATTAATGGGCCATAGGAGAACTGTAATCAGAGACATTCCAGACATTTCCAGACACTTGGGTTTCTGGGTATTGTAACTGTAAGTGGATCTTACAGATGAAAGCTTTAGGAAGTGTTTTGCACTTGCTGTGGTTGACTGCCTCACCACAAAAAGTGTTAGGGAATCAGGATATTAGGAAAGAGCCGCTGTTGCTGAGATGACGAAAATAAAATGTCTGGGTGATACGGGAGGGGCATTGTTCAAAGAGAACCGTCAAAGAGGACTGACACACTGACGCATATTTGCAGTTATCAGGATGTTTTATTGTCATATTTAGACTTCCTGTCACTACCATTGTCAACGTTCACCCAAGAGAAATCCAGACAGGTAAAGAATCCATCGATGCAGAAGCTTCTTACCATACCATTGTCATGTCAGGAGAGACAACTTTGGGCTCGATTCAATCAGATTCGCTTTAGACACATCCGCATAGTGGTTGTTTTGGCAGTGTCGGAGGTGAAACTGTATTAGAGCTGTCAAATCCAAAAGTGTCTCCTGACATTATATCTAAAGCAGACATTGCCATTGGCTGAACGGTGTCGCATTAAAAAAGAAATCCCATGGAGGCTTGTTTACAAATTCGAAAACTGGAATGTGAAACGTAATCTACATCTCAATCAGGCTGATCCTTATCATCCTTATTTTGTTTAATTATTTACAATTTGAGCATCATTATTTCATATAGCCTACATTTTTCTCTTTCTGAACTTCTAACGCAAGTAGAACCCCACTTGGCAAAAACTGGTTGAATCAAAGTTGTCTCCACATCATTTCAACCCAAAACATCTATGTGATGATGTTGAATCAACGTGGAAAACGAATTGGATTTACAAAAAGTAATTAACGTAAGGGTATGTAGTCTTTTTTTCACCCAAATTTGAACCTAAATCCAATGACCTGGTGAAATGTTTGATTGATTTCACGTTGAATTCACATTAGTTGACAACTCAACCAAATGGAAATCAAAACAAGACGTTGAACTGACATCAGTGCCCAGTGGGACGGCTGTGGCTTCGTGACAATCACCACAAGAGCAGCTGCTCACCGATTTGACAGCTCCAGCGCAGTTTCACCTCCGACACCAGCTATCGCCCGTTGACGATGTTTTGGATGTCAGCAAAAGTTAACTATATGATGCATCATGATGATCTGGCAAGTTACAATTGGCTTTTTGTAAGTCCTATGTCTTTAAAACTTGATTATTAACATGCACAATAACAGTGGAATAATGAAGGAAATACCAAAATATAGTTTTGGAGTGGATTATTCCTTTAAGTTTAATTTCTCTAGTGTACCTGACAGCATCGCTGTCAGAAGGAACATGGCAAAGCATTGAATGTGTGGAAAGAGAAACTGATCCTATATTTGTAGTAGAAATTGAAAACACCCTGGGGGATCACTACAGGGTCAATGAGCTGTGGAAATATGAAAACAGGTCAATAACTGTATCCACATTCTCAATCCCCTAGAGAACAAACCAAATGGGGATAAACTCTTCTAGTGGTGTTTTTATTTTCTGGTGGATGCTGTCCCAAAATAGTCTATTGACGAAGAAGGATCCAGTCTTCTTGATGTTGAAGGTCAATGGATGTGGTATCAAGTCAGTGGGGAAGAGAGAAAGATAACCTGATATTTAATTGGACTTCGCTGTGTGCCGTTTGTGTGTATAGCTGGATGTAAGGAGTGGGGAATAGGAGGTTGACTTCTTTGTTGTGGAGAGCCTTCACCACAGGTTTTGGCCCTGCTGCTTCATAGAGATTAACTCTGTTTATTTTGGCCCTGCTCTCTCAAAGCCCTCTCTACCTTGATTCTCAGCCAGACTGACAGCCAGCCACTGATAGGGAGATGTAACCACCGACCAGAGGGCTTTACGGAAGCAGGTTCAATCAATACAGGTCTTATAGGTCTCTGAGCCCTCCCTCACCCCCCACCCCCTACAAGAGTGATCTCAAGTCATCCTTCTCTTGAAACAGGAGTGCTCCTCGGAGACTTCGCATCCCTTTTTATGAAAATGTTCCCTCAGTACTCGGAGTCGACCAAATTGTAATGGTCCGTCTATTACACTGAAAACAGATTTAGTCCAAGAACAATGACATGGCCATAGATGGCACAGTGATAATATACACTGATCAAAAATATAAACACAAAACGCAAAATGCAACAATTTCTAAGATTTTACTGAGTTACAGTTCATACAAGGATCAGTCAATTGAAATAAATTAATTAGACCCTAGTCTATGGATTTCACATGACTGGGAATACAGATATGCATCTGTTGGTTACAGATACTGCCATATCTGCCTGTGGTATCTATTGGTTACAGATACTGCAGGTAGCCTAGTGGTTAGAGCGTTGGACTAGTAACCAGAAGGTTGCAAGATTGAATCCCGAGCTGACAAGGATAAAACTGTCGTTCTGCCCCTGAACAAGGCAGTTAACCCACTGTCCCTAGGCTGTCATTGAAAATAAGAAACTTAACTGACTTGCCTAGTTAAATAAAGTTAAAAAATACAAATCTACCCTGTACAGTTGAAACCAGGAATTATCTGTAAAGAACACACTTCACCAACATGCCAGTGGCCATCGAAGGTGAGCATTTGCCCACTGAAGTCAGTTACGATGCCGAACTGCCTTCAGGTCAAGACCCTGGTGAGGATGATGAGCTTCCCTGAGATGGGTTTCTGACAGTTTGTGCAGAAATTCCTCTATTGTGCAAACCCACAGTTTCATCAGCTGTTCGGGTGTCTGGTCTCAGGCGATCCCGCAGGTGAAGAAGCCGGGTGTGGAAGTCCTGGGCTGGCGTCGTTAAATGTAGTCTTTTACATCGTAACTGACAGGTGCCTTTTTGCAAACTCCAAGCGGGCTGTCTGGCCACTCTACCATAAAGGCCTGATTGGTGGAGTGCTGCAGAGATGGTTGTCCTTCTGGAAGGTTCTCCCATCTCCACAGAGGAACTCTAGAGCTCTGTCAGAGTGACCACAGGGTTCTTGGTCACCTCCCTGACCAATGCCCTTCCCCCCCGATTGCTCAGTTTGGCCAGGTGGCCAGCTCTAGGAAGAGTCTGGTGGTTCCAAACATCTTCCATTTAAGAATGATGGAGACCACTGTGTTCTTGGTGACCTTCAATGCTGCATACATTTTTTTGTACCCTTCTCCTGATCTGTGCCTTGACACAATCCTGTCTCTGAGCTCCATAGACAATTCTTCGTCCTCATGGCTTGGTTTTACTTTGACATGCACTGTCAACTGTGGGACCTTATGTAGACAGGTGTGTGCCTTTCCAAATCATGCCCAATAAATTGAATTTACCATAGGTGGACTCCAGTCAAGTTGTAGGAACATTTCAAGAATAATCCAATTGAAACAGGATGCACCTGAGGTCAATATCAAGTCTCATAGCAAAGGGTCTGAATACTTATGTAAATAAGGTATTTCTGTTTTACATTTTTTAAATAAATTTGCTAACATTTCTAAAAACCTGTTTTCGCTTTGTCATTATGGGGTAATGTGTGTAGATTGATGAGGGGGGAAATGGTTTAATCCATTTTAGAATAAGGCTGTAATGTAACAAAATGTTTAAAAAGTCAAGGGGTCTGAATACTTTCCGAATGCACCGTACGCATCAGCAACCATAGCTAATGAAGTCACTGTAACCGTTAACTAAAAGTTGCTGTCTGTTTTGGAATGGGTGGCTAATAATAAATTGGTCTTGATCATCTCTAAATCGAAGAGCATTGTATTTGGAACAAATCATTCCTTAAATTCTAGACCTCAGCTGAATCTGGTAATGAATGGTGTGGCTGTTGAACAAGTTGAGGAGACTAAATTACTTGGTTTTACCTTCGATTTTAAACTGTTATGGATCCCCGGGATGGTCCGTTTGGTTGGCGTCCTGCGGCTGGGGCCGAATGCGCCAGGGAGGGGGTATCGTCACTTATGCTCTATCTCCTCACCAAAGGGAAGCATCAGGGGGTGAAGCATCAGGGGGTGATTTTTGTTTTGTGTTTTTGTTTTGGAGAGATGTCTGGTCCGGGTGTCCGAACCGGATCTACCTGGGAGGCCTCAGACGTTTTTTTGGGTTCCCTGCCTCAGCTGGCTCGATGGGTTTCCATACCTCAGTGGGATCGATAGGCTCCGAGGCCTCAGCTGGCTCGATAGGCTCCCGTGCCTCAGCTAGTGAGTGGGGAGGTTTCAGCCGGCTCATCATGCTTTCACGCCTCAGCTGGTTCATCAGGTTTCTGCACCTCAGCGGAGGCGACCAGTCCGCTCCGAATCCCCGGGAACGTCATCTTGATCAGCGTCCTGCGGCTGGATCCGCGTGTCAGGGAGGGGGTACTGTCATGTGTGCTCCCTCTCCGGCCTCTAGGTCACCAGGCTGCTCGTTATGGCGCACACCTGTCACGATCGTTACGCACACCTGCGCATCATCAGACTCACCTGGACTTCATCACCTCCTTGATTACCTGCCCTATATATGACACTCCCTTTGGTTCCTTCCCCAGACGTCATTGTTTCTGTTTCAGTTTCATGTCTGTGCGCTGTTTGGGTTTCTTGTTTTGTTAATTTGTTTATTCAATTATGTACTACCCAGTAAACGTACAGTATTATAATAGAGACATGAGTGCATGGAACTTCCTTCCATCTTATATAGCGCAAGTGAACAGCGAACCTGGTTTGAAAAAACAAATAAAGCAACATCTCACGGCACTATTCCTCTCCCCCATGTGACCTTGCTGTGTGTATGTACTGGCATGTACGTGTAACTGATAGAGGAACACACTACATGTTAATGTTTTTAAATGTATGTCAATTGTAAAGTCTGTAATGTATTTTTTGTTATGTGTCGGACTCCAGTAAGACTAGCTGTTGCCATTGACGTCGGCTAATGGGGCTCCACAATCTTGGCATTGCAAGCGCCCTGCTCTTCCAATTGAGTTTCAAAGGACCTGGCAGGTACTTTGATGGTACTTTGCATTCTGTTGAACCATTGTTAAAAAGCAAACTGTCATCCAGTTTTCATCTCTCTTGATGGGATGGAAACCAAAACCGCTGTTACGTTTTATATTGAAACCGAGCCCTAAAAAAAAAAAAACCTGCACCTGAGACCTCCATCACCATTGCAACCCTGGCAGACTTCCTGTAAGAGATAAGAAAATAGGAGAAAAATTCCATAATTGCAGAAAAACAGAGGTATTGCCAGAGCATATAGCCAATGTCAGCAATACCTGACCTTCTACATGTTTTGGTTTCCAGTCTTAACAACTGTGTCAGCAATCACAACAGTGAACATCACCTAATGGGTGCCCTATGGGGATCCCTTGGACAAAGTAGGGAGGAACTGTATACAGAGCAGGGAAGTTGTCATGGAGATGCACACTGACCAACAGGATGAGAAGGAGGATGTCGTGGCAGCTAGGATCCCCATCGAGATGTGTTTCACAGACAGTCAGGGGGCTCCCAGATTCTCTGCTGGGAGTCCATCACACACACACACCTCCCCCAGTGTTTGCACTGGAGACATGCAGTTGCACGGTATGTGTGGCACACACTCTCACAGAAAAAAAAAAAACAGACATAGACAGAGATAAACATACCGAAACACCAACACATTGTGCAAACACACACACCACGCACACACACACACACACACACACACACACACACACACACACACACACACACACACACACACACACACACACACACACACACACACACATTGCAAAAGCCAGACACAAATAATTTAATCTGGCAATCACATTGACTCTCCACATGACAAATGGACAGTAGACAGATAAAGTGGACCTCTTTCTAGACATCGTTCTCAAGGGAATGATAGGATATGAGTACGTAAAATGTTTTGGCTATCTGTAAACTCCAAAACGCTCCTCTAACAGCCTGTAACTAACCCCCAAAGCAGGCACACAACATAAAACCAAATGCTTCTCATAAAGATGAATGCCATATCTAACGTGGAAGATCAAAGTTCGCTAAAAGAGTCATAAAAGTCTCCCCTCTGGTGTTACGAAACACAGAGAACACATGGGCTACAGAATGCATTTTATCAAGTGACTGCTGTAATTAGGTTGTTATATTTAATGAACTGGTTGTGTGTGGTCTGAGACCTTGGTGCGACTGGATTTACACATGAATGCACATACAGAATGCACAATAAAAAATCTTTATTTCTCTCTCTCGCTTTCTTTCTTTACAGTCCTCTCCCTCTTATAATCTCAACACTTGGATAGAGAGAGTTGATTCTAAATCAGTTCCTAGGGTTTAAAAGCATCCAGAAAAAGAGTATGTAGAGTCTAGTACTTCTCTGATATGAGACACATCTACTCTGGTAGTCTGGTTTACGTCTGTCTCCCGGGATACAACACAAAAACACAGGGACAGGCTTGAGAGCTTTTCTCCCTCGTTGTTTATTGTGAACTGTAAAAACCAATGTGTGTTTTGGACTCTTTTTGAAGGGAGTGGGAGCAGCTGTTGAGGGAGTTTAGGAGTCACAAGGTCCAATTTATGCTGGAGCTGACAAAGGCCTCAGCGGCGATTGTCACCTCCCAGTTCTTTTATGCTATGTCATTTTTTTAAATCGCATGATGTCACATGCTAAGCAGTGTTGTGCTGGGCTAATTATCCCGCTGGGCTAGCAATAGCCCTAGCATAGTTCAGACTCCTCCATTGACATACTACTAGAAAACCCTTTGTCTGCGAGCCCAGTTGCTGTAACCTTAGCTTTCCCCTCAATGGGAGGGGAAAGGAACCGTTATGAGATTTAGTCAACCACAGCAGATGCCTGGGTTACCCGCACCCCAACATAGTGGATTCATTCAGAGATTGTTCTCATTCCTGAGGTTAACCTTGAATTGCAGTAGGCACGGAGAACATAGATACTATGTCTGAAGGGAAGAGTGGAGTAAGTTGAGCCAAAGGGTTAGCTGAGCCACTCCTTGCTTCTAGGAAACCATTCACAAAATGAATCATGTGGCTAAATATTTAGGAAGAGGTTATCATTTCATGGAGTCTGTGAAGGAAGACACCACGTGGAAAAAGTTGTAAGCAAGATGCAAAAAAAAATATTTTTCACAAAGTCAAATTAATTTATTGTGTTAAAGGTTTCATGGTGCTTGTAGCTAAACCAAAGTATATAGTTTTAAGATTGTTTATACATCAGTTGGGGTTCGAAAATATGAGGTCCTAAACCTAGCATGAAAATGCATCTTTGTAGCTCTGTGGTCTAACATAGTCAAAATAATTGCCATGGGGTAAGTTGAGCCAACGCCCACCATAACCCACACAAATTCGGATTATATTTTGTCAGTTTTATGCATACTATGCATAGTATCTTTGCAATATTATGCATCTGAACTCAAGATAGTGCATTTTTATTGCAGATATCATTCTGCCCTGTGTATACAAACTTAAAACAAGCCCCTTGAGGTTCTTGAGAGAGCAGCCAAGAAAGTGAGAGAAGGGAAGAAGTCCATTTGAGCAGTAGCTATAGGGATGAAAACATTTACTGAATGACACTGGAGAGGTCAATTGAAAAAATAAGAAAACTAATATGTACTTGTGACAATGAGAGGCTATGTTAGAGTAGCAGAGGCATACAAAGTCGTGTCTGATAACATGGAGCCTGTGCTTGCTAAACATATCAAGATTCTCGTGGACCAGTTTCATGAGCATAGTAGCCTCAAATGCAGAGAGCTTGCCTACAAATTGACAAACCCGAAACATCCCTGTCTCACACAACTGGTCAAGAAATGGAAATATAAGATATTTAACAGAGAAATACACTACATGACCATAAATATGTGGGCATCTGCTTGTTGAACATCTCATTCCAAAATCATAGGATATTAAAATGGAGTTGGTCCCCCCTTTGTTGCAATAACAGCCTCCACTCTTCTGGGAAGGCTTTCCACTAGATGTTGGAACATTGCTTCCATTCAGCCACAAGAGATTAATGATGTCGAGCATTAATGATGTTTGTAGTCGATGTTCCAAATCTTCCCAAACGTGTTCGATGGTTGTTGAGGTCAGGGCTCTTCCACAACGATCTCGACTAACCATTTCTGTATGGACCTCGCTTTGTGCACAGAGGCATGCTAAAACAGGAAAGGGTATTCCCCAAACTGTTGCAACAAAGTTGGAAGCACAGAATCGTCTAGAATGTCATTGTGTAATGTAGCGTTAAGATTTTCCTTCACTGGAACTAAGGGGCCTACCCCGAACCATGAAAAACAGCCACAGACCATCAGTCCTCCTCCACCAAACTTTACAGTTGGCACTATGCATTGGAGTAGGTAGCGTTCTCCTGGCATTCTCCAAACCCAAATTAATCCGTCGGACTGCCAGGTGGTGATGCATGATTCGGAGAACGTGTTTCTACTGCTCCAGAGTCCAATGACGGCGAGCTTTACACCACTCCAGCCGACGCTTGGCATTGCGCATGGTGCTCTTAGGCTTGTGTGCGGCAGCTCGGCCATGGAAACACATTTCATGAAGCTTCTAGTGAACAGTTATTTTGCTGACATTGCTTCCAAAGGCAGTTTGGAACTCAGTAGTGAGTGTTGCAACCGAAGACAGACGATTTTTACCAACTGTCACAGGATACCGTCACAGGATACCATCACCCACTTACCATGTCCCTATACTCAACACTCAAGTTACTCAAGTTATGCCAAGAGACCACTTTTTTTGGACAAGCTATGTATTCAAAACTGTTATGTTTACCTTAATTATTTCCAGGGATACACAACATTCTGAAATATATGTAGATATCTTTGTTAGAAAGAATGCTATATTTCCCGAGTGATGCTCCTGAGTTAGGCGCAGCGGTCTAAGGCACTGTATCTCAGTGCTAGAGACGTCACTACAGACACCCTGGTTTGAATGCAGGCTGTATCACAACCGGCTGTGATTGGGAGTCCCATAGGATGGTGCACAATTGGCCCAGTGTCGTCCGGGTTTGGCCAGTGTAGGCCGTCATTGTAAATAAGAATTTGTTTTTAACCGACTTGCTTAGTCTGCTTATGTCTGTGTTGCCTCCGTCAGAGCCCTGCAGAGCCATCAATGGCAATAAATATAATGGTTTCAAATAAAGATACTCAAATGAATTTAATACAAAGATCACAGGATCCACTGTGTGATGAAGCAACAGACTGGAGAATGCTATGAGATGCTATGAGAGAGAGTGAAAATAGTCGTTGATGTGCGCTAATGTTATAATTTGCTTGCCTGAACGTGTGTAAGCTCGCATCCTCATCCTTATTTCAACAGAAGTGTTTGTGCTCTATGCACTACTCAGGATTTAAACACAGAGACCTGGGATGTAGTAGGGTGGTTTTGAACATAATCTGTGGATTTCCTGCAAAGAAGCTGTCCACTGTTACCCACAATGCCTTCTGCTGATGGTTGTTTTTAAAGCCTTATGTATTGCGTAACCTATTAAGCAGTGCAAGTACTTTAAAGGTCTCACACCGAACAGTGGGGATAGACTGATAGCACTGGACGTCAACAAAGTAGGATTTCCATAAGTTCTTTACTGAAAGCCAGATAGCTTTGTTGTCTCACTTAGTGTTTCCTTCAGAACCACTAGCAGGTGAAACGGTCTAAAAGTTACATTCAACTATGAACCCTGTTCCATGATGATGTTTAGTATGCCCTCAATAGTCTGGTATTAGGACGTCAATTTGTTATATGAATTGTACATTTGGAGATGTATAATCTGCAACGCAAAATAATCATTGTTAGTAACATTTTTACTGAGATGGTGGTATCGAAATCATCTCTCTTTGCAAAAGTGATTTTTATCTCAATGCAACTGAACTATATAAATAAAATGAGAAAGAAATTATTAAATAACAGTGACAAATATCCATCCCGTCAGCCCTGAGAAGCCAACCATGGTCTCAGGTGTGCAGGTGTGGGAACTCATGAGAACGAAGTTGTACCTATGATGCTCCTGACATTCCAACAGCTAGCTTGTTTTTCTAAGTAGTCGAGTTTGAGCCATGCACCTGGCATACACACACTCCCAGCTGGTATGTTTTCCCATAAAGACTGAGCCTTTTATTGTACTCCCATAGTGATGTGGGAAGTCTTTAGTTTCCATGTGGTCTCAGGGCAATTCATATTACTGTACTTAAATCTGTGACACTCCATTTAGTATGATGTATTACATTACGTTAGGTTACATTATGAATGGAATAGCGGTCGTACACTATCATGCGAATTATAGGACATATAGTATCATACATTTACCCTGTCGTACAATAGCATACGAATTGGATGATGTACCTATTCATACGTCTTGTAGGACTGTAATGGGAATTTTAATGTTTGTGCTTTTCTTATAACTCTTTTCTGTGTTCTATTCATGTGCTGTTCTATAAACCAATTTCTGTGTTCATGCAAGTGGCTGACTGTAGAACTCCTCACTATCAGTAGCTGCAATTTGGCAGTACGCCCAGACCTTGTTTTGAGAACGAACAAAAGATATCTCTGTTTCAAGGTCTCAGCATGGAGAGAAGAAGCCTCATGAGGTGTTGGTCTGCCACATGTTATGAAACAGTATTGGTCGGTCACATGGATGAAGCAAAATGGTAATGATTAATTAATTATGCATGTTAATCATGCAAATATAACTTGTCTGTGTATAGCCCTATATAAGACAACTGCTGGGACTGCCTAGGAGAGCTCCTGATTGACATGTGTACTATGGTGCTTTGGGTTGGTTGGAACCTCTCCAGCGCGCTGACAATAAACAATGATTCATTAAGATTGCCTTAGAGTGTCCCTGTGTACGAATTTCCACGACAATTTGGCGTCAGCAAACAAAATGATTGATTCTGCCGGCGGAGCTTTCCAGTGGGGATCTGTGAGGAAAACTGGTGGCACATTTTATGAAGCGTGAGGGAAATTCCTGTCTGACCAAAATAGGACGAGGACCCACCCAGACCAGACTCTTACTGTGAGCTGCCCAGGAAGAAACACATCATCCACTAACAATTGAGGGAGTCAATTGGAAAGTCCATTTAAATGAATTTGTATTAAAACATTTTATAAATGATGATTAAAAGAAGATCAAGCCGAGTAATGCATTAAAAGGTACCTATAGTCTTATAGAGAGAAGGCTATTCACTAGTTTAATGAGAAGACTAGTGTGAGGGCGTAATGGTACCATGGAATGCCCCGCTGACAGCTGTCTGTAGGCATTTAGAAGAAATGTCTATGTGGTCTGCAGCCACTAAAAAATAACACAAGGTATTTTTGAGTACGGGGTGTTATTTATGTGCATAACAAGTGACGAAAGTTGAGAACTGTTGGCGATGTACGTGGTAATGTAAAAGATTACCGAGTGTGTTTGGGAATAGCACTAAGTGAATGTGGATGTGAAAGTTGTGTGATTGTGAGATATGACATATTAAGCTCATTGAAATGTGGCTGATTGAAATTACTACTTTTAAGATTGAAATATGGATAATAAGCTGATTGAAATGTGTTTAGTACGAGGATTGAAATCGTGCCATTAAGTATTGAGTGATGAGAGCTGTCAGGGGACTAGCTTACATGTGAAAGAAGTGAATGAATGCCACAACCAGTTCTGTGTGAGTTGAGTTTTCTAGTTCTGTGAGCTGAGTTTTCCAGTTCTGTGAGCTGAGTTTTCCAGTTCTGTGAGCTGAGTTTTCCAGTTCTGTGAGCTGAGTTTTCCAGTTCTGTGTGAGCTGAGTTTTCCAGTTCTGTGTGAGCTGATCTGTAACGTTATCCAACGCCACCGTTGGATCTACAGGTAAAGGATAACATGTCTCAGAAATCAGATAAGTAACATGTCTCAGAGGATAACAGGTCTTGTTAGTAAAGAGCATAACAGGTCTTGTTAATAACGAGGATAACATGTCTCTGAGATTAACATGATTTTAGATTACATGAGGATAACATGTCTTGTCAGTGGGAGTTTGATGAATAACATTATTATGTATGGAGATATGAAAGAAGAGAGAGCTGTTTCCGAATACGCTGTTAAATAGAGGTAGTGTAAATGTCTAAACCCCAGTATGAGTAGAACACTAGTGTAGAGGAGGAATTTGTAATGGAACACAAATATATAATAGGTTACTAGAGATAAAGTAACATAATACTGAGTGTAATGGGTTATTATGATGATCTGATGAAGGAAGAATAGAAAAATAATGATAATGTACAACTGACAAACCCACACGTACGTAAGTGGTGACAAAAAGTATTCTGTTCATAAAGTGGTCCCTTTATGGATCATTTGTATGATAAGGTTAAAGCATTGTATGGGACTTGACTTACCCCTAACTATTAGAACTAAATGCTTAAGACTTCCTCCACCCTGGTAATGCATTTTGAAATAAGCCCAAACCCCGTTAAATACAACCAATGAATGTTGAACATGATTTTCTGTTAACTAAACTTAAAAGGCTACAGTTTATTGTACTCCCGATGTTGCTTTCGTTGATTCCCAAATTATGACTTTCTTAACCAATTCGTGAGTAGGCAAAATGAAGACTGCTTCTGTTTCCCTGTTGTCTCAGGGGCCAGACTTATTATAGACAGAGCGTGACATCTACTGGGGACTAAGACCGTGCCAACCCTCCAAAACATTACATATGCATCTTAAAATAATAGACATTTAATAAATATTGAAGCAGAAAGTGAATATCCAACAGAGATTGGTAATAAAATAATTGAGTATCATGTTTGTTTTGTTTTAAACCTTGCAATAGGGGGAAAAGCTAAATGTGGTTTGAGAGTGATCTGTGTGTTTAAGCATTGGGAAAAGGGATATCTAGTTGAAGGAAACAGATTTAGGAGACTAGTGAAAGTAACAAAGAATGGAAATTGGCTTTCAGATAGCAATCTAAAAATGTAATATTTTAGTAATTTGAATGAGTAAAACAGAGGGATTGAGCATTGGGACTGATATTAAATTAGAGGCTGCTCGCTCTTCAAGGCCTGGTCCACTGCTCTCGTGTTTAAGTAATCTGTTGATTGGGTTAAAGATAACCTTCCCATGGAACAATAGACAGCCGCCAGTACACACTGAACTCAAATAGGCTGTGAGAGACACAGTGGGTAAATTAGGGACAGTTGGTACAGAATTGTATGTTAATGCAACAGGTATAAAATATAAAGATTACAAGAGAAGTGTTTACTTTAGAAGGAGCCCAATTCAGCTTTACGGGACACCGTATCATCTGATATGTCTTGAAGTATAAATGTGTCTGAAGTATAATTCTGTATACAGATGGGTTTATTAAGACTTCCTACCCAAGATGCAGTAAACTCAACTTTTTTTATAAAGAATTTTTAGGACTGATTCAAATGTAGCATAGTGAAAACTAAGAACATGTTTATTTTCTTTCTTCCGGGACTGATGGAATGTCCACTACCAAGTTTTTTTCCCATGTTCAATGTTTCTGTACTTCTCCCTTTGAAAGGCTTCCTGAGGCAGGTGCATTAGGAGAGCAGTTAAAAGTGCTTGGATTCCAATTTGAATTGAAGTATTCCCCACCTCTGGTGATAGATGTGTATTGCTGTTGTTGTTTCTTTTCTTTTCTTTGTTTTTGTCTTACTTCAATAACAAATCTCACCAGACTGGGTCTGCTGGATGGTCGGGATTTCTCCCTAAAGATTAGGCCTCTGACACCCTGACCCGTAACTGTAGTGAGATCGCCAAGATGATAGGGAAGTATAAGCCAATTTGGGGGGTGGTTCAACTATGTGTTGTTATTCTCTGAGACATTTGTCTTAGAAGTCCGGATTTCCTGAATTACAAATGTCCTTAACTAAACTGTTTTTCTGGTCTGTCATTTCTCAAGGTTATGGTGAAGGTGACCACAGATGGTATCTAGATGCATGACGGAACAATTCGGCCGAAAACAACCTCAACACCCCCTCTATCCGGCTGAATTAATGTCAAAAATGGCATTCAGGATGGTCCTTCACCACTTCTACGGTGAGACCTGAGTCCGAGCAACCTGTACACAGCATCCAGAAGCTATCAACCGCCTTTTCTCTCATAATTTTTCTCTCAGGAGTGCGACATTGGTCCATGTGGAGTGAGCATGGAGAGAGATCCAGTCCAAACTTCTCTCATGCTGCTGGTGTATTGGTAGGAAAATGGACAAATACATAATGACTGTAAATAACAGGACTATCAGGTGAGAGGGCCATCCACTTTGAACATGTGCCATTAAAAAGACGAACTGAAACACATTCTGAAGAAGAACATGAGGAAACACCAGGAAATGAAGAGTGAGTGCTGTGAAAGGGGGTGGTCAACCGTGCCCATAATTGATTTAGGCTTGTCCAAAATTATTTTGGGTATCAGGATTGTGGAGGTCTGCACACTGCAAAATGTATAGTCATTTAGACTAAAAATGCATTGAGATACCAATCTGTCATTACCACAAGTGATGAGAAAAGTGAGTGTCCTCTTCCCTGTCCCTGCTGAAGAAAAGCAGGCCCAAACCATGATGCTGCCACCACCATGTTTGACAGTGGGGATGGTGTGGTCAGGGTGATGAGCTGTGTTGTTTTTATGCCAAACATAACGTTTTGCATTGTTGCCAAAAAGTTCCATTTTGGTTTCATCTGACCAGAGCACCTTCTTCCACATGTTTGGTGTGTCTCCCAGGTGGCTTGTGGCAAACTTTAAACAACACTTTTTATGGATATCTTTAAGAAATGGCTTTCTTCTTGCCACTCTTCCATAAAGGCCAGATTTGTGCAATATACGACTGATTGTTGTCCTATGGACAGAGTCTCCCACCTCAGCTGTAGATCTCTGCAGTTCATCCAGAGTGATCATGGGCCTCTTGGCTGCATCTCTGATCAGTCTTCTCCTTGTATGAGCTGAAAGTTTAGAGGGACGGCCAGGTCTTGGTAGATTTGCAGTGGTCTGATACTCCTTCCATTTCAATATTATCGCTTGCACAGTGCTCCTTGGGATGTTTAAAGCTTGGGAAATCTTTTTGTATCCAAATCCGGCTTTAAACTTCTTCACAACAGTATCTCAGACCTGCCTGGTGTGTTCCTTGTTCTTCATGATGCTCTCTGCGCTTTTAACGGACCTCTGAGACTATCACAGTGCAGGTGCATTTATACGGAGACTTGATTACACACAGGTGGATAGTATTTATCATCATTAGTCATTTAGGTCAACATTGGATCATTCAGAGATCCTCACTGAACTTCTGGAGAGAGTTTGCTGCACTGAAAGTAAAGGGGCTGAATAATTTTGCACGCCCAATTTTTCAGTTTTTGAATTGTTAAAAAAGTTTGAAATATCCAATAAATGTCGTTCCACTTCATGATTGTGTCCCACTTGTTGTTGATTCTTCACAAAAAAATACAGTTTTATATCTTTATGTTTGAAGCCTGAAATGTGGCAAAAGGTCGCAAAGTTCAAGGGGGCCGAATACTTTCGCAAGGCACTGTATGGTGTTCTTTGGATGCAACTCAGCATTCTTTGTCATCCAAACACGACGAGTTGAGTTTTTACCAAAAAGTTATATTTTGGTTTCATCTGACCATATGGCATTCTCCCAATCTTCTTCTGGATCATCCAAATGCTCTCTAGCAAACTTCAGACGGGCCTGGACATGTACTGGCTTAAGCAGGGGGACACGTCTGGCACTGCAGGATTTGAGTCCCTGGCGGCGTAGTGTGTTACTGATGGTAGGCTTTGTTACTTTGGTCCCAGCTCTCTGCAGGTCATTCACTACGTCCCCCCGTGTGGTTCTGGGATTTTTGCTCACCGTTCTTGTGATCATATTGACGCCATGGGGTGAGATCTTGCGTGGAGCCCCAGATCGAGGGAGATTATCAGTGGTCTTGTATGTCTTCCATTTCCTAATAATTGCTCCCACGAGTTGATTTCTTCAAACCAAGCTGCTTACCTATTGTAGATTCAGTCTTCCCATCCTGGTGCAGGTCTACAATTTTGTTTCTGGTGTCCTTTGACAGCTCTTTGGTCTTGGCCATAGTGGAGTTTGGAGTGTGACTGTTTGAGGTATTGGACAGGTGTCTTTTATACTTATAACAAGTTCAAACAGGTGTCATTAATACAGGTAATGAGTAGAGGACAGAGGAGCCTCTTAAAGAAGTTACAGGTCTGTGAGAGCCAGATATTTTGCTTGTTTGTAGGTGACCAAATACTTATTTTCCACCATATTTTGCAAATAAATTCATAAAAAATCCTACAATGTGATTTTCTTCCCCCTCATTTTGTCTGTTATAGTTGAAGTGTACCTATGATGAAAATTACAGGCCTCTCTCATCTTTTTAAGTGGGAGAACTTGCACAATTGGTGGCTGACTAAATACTTTTTTGCCCCACTGTATCACAAACCCCTGAGGTGCCTTATTGCTATCATAAACTGGTTACCAACGTTATTAGAGCAGTAAAAATAAATGTTTTGTCTACCCGTGGTATACGGTCTGTTATCCCTGTACAACGTCTACTGGATGGAAACTACAAGTGTAATGGCTGTGCTCAATGCAATGGCACTTATAAATGTAGATCCTTCAAACACCCCCAAACAAAGAAACAGATCCCAATCAAAGGTATTATCACGTGCTCCACATCAGGCAGTTATTTATCTTATAACTTGTCCTTGTGGTAAAAATGATGTGGGTAAAACAAAGCGCAAATTAAAAGTACGAATCTCGGAGCATCATAGCACCATTCGGTGCAAAAACTCTACTTACCCAGTTGCAGCCCACTTTTTGGAAGCAAACCACTCAATTTCGTCCCTACATTATATCAGCATCGAACATGTCACCCTCCCTAGGAGAGGGGGTGACCTCGACAATTTATTGTTAAAACGAGAGGCTGCCTGGACCTTTAATTTAAAGATCCTTGCTCTCTTCGGTCTCAACATAGACTTTGATCTGAAGCCATTCTTGTGATTTTGTTATTGCAAATGTTTGTAAGCCTATGTGGCCGAATTGTATCTATGATCGTATGCTATCCATTCATGTTTTTGGTATGTTATTTTTATATCTGAAGATTAACCAATGATATCAGGCCACACCCGGCCGTGATTACAGACACTTGTGTGTGTCCTTTGACACTATATAAACTAGTCACCCCGCAGTGTTTGTCATTATACCCTGATGAAAACGGCTTGTCTGTTGAAACGTTGGTTATTAAATTATTGCATCTGAGCTCCTAGAGGGCGGCTCTCCTTTAATTTGTCAAGTGTTCTACTCCGCTAGCCAGCACCTCGCCTAAATAGGTGTGCATTTCTTTCACCTCTAGATATACAGTATGATATACCACAGCTGTCAGCCAATCAGCATTCCGGGCTCGGACCACCCAGTTTATAATACTCAATAAGTTGTTCACTTCTGTGAGAGAGTTTGCGGATATACCAGAGGGAAAGCATATGCTATGAAAGCGACTCAAATCATACCTTTCAACCAAAGTATGTTTTCTCCCTCCATTGAGTGGTACTATGTTTTTTTATTGTTGCGTTATTGTAGTTTAGGTAGACAGAACAACAAAGGGAGAGTGTTCTCAAAATCCAACAAACAGTTGTGTGAAATCTACAAGTCAAGAGAACACCAGTCTACAACAATAAATTAGTATTTGGTCTCCTTGCTTAGGCAATTATGCAGAATCAGGGTGTCTTTTACCCAGATTGGATCACTTAGGGCTTTCACTTAGAGATGACCCCATGGGACTGCAATAGTAACAGCTTTAGACGGCAATCAATCAATCAATCAACTCCCATGGAATTAAACTTGACCTTTTTCAAATTTCAAGGCGAGCTAATGCATTACAAAAAAAGCCATACATAACTGTAATGGTATTTTAAACTGATAGCCACTACCATTTCATGTACTGTTCAGTGGAGGCTCCACAGAGGAGGAAGGTTAGGACCATCCTCAGTGAAATGTAATGAAAATAAAATAGTGAAACATTAAAGTTATCCCCTTCCACAGACATACATGGTAATTATGACCATTAGCGGAGGACGTCCTCCAAACCAATCAAAGCTTTTGCAGTATGAATTGACATGTTGTACATCCAATCATAGCATTTGGATCAGATAATGAACCTAGTGTATTGGGATTGTGCCACATAGCATTATGGGGGTTCTATGTGTTGAGAGGCTTGGTGACATTGTTGGATAGAGATAATGAGTGAAGAGTGATAGTTGAGCATTTTTTGTATATTGATTTTTTTTTTAAAACTCAAATTACAGGAGATGGAGAAGGTACCTAGCTAGCTACCAGCATGAATGTGCAGTTTTTCTCTGCCAGAAAGGTCAACACTGCTGAAAATGTTGAATTTTGTTGAAGAACCCCTTTCATTCACTGGGGTACATGGAAAAGGTGTGAATTAAAAGCAAGGGTCGACCTCTGCCTGAGATCAGTTTCATGAAGAGAGATGAAAAGATGAGGGCGTTCAATACCAACCGGTATCAAAAAGTATAGCTGGTTAACAGATCAGGCAGCCTGTATTGCTGGCCTTACCTGCTTTTTGGAAAGTCTGAGCCTTGGTCGAAAGGTGGGTGCAGTGACCTGAAGAACATTGATCGTTCAGCTAAACGAAAAAACTAAAGCAGAGCATGCAAGAATTTGCTTTTAGAGGACACAGCGAGAGGGAAAGTTCCATTAACAAGGGCAACTGCAAGGAGCTTGCAGAGGTAATTGCACGTAACAATGCTTTACTTGCTGAACATATGGACCTTTCAAATGTCTTTTCTGGCATGTCGAAAACAATTCCGAATGATTTGATAGCTTCCATCACATTATCCATTAAAAGTTAGATTAAAGTGAGAGGTTGATGCAGTGCATTTTTTGCATGCGCTCAGGTAGGCTTTACACTTTCCTCCGGTATTTATTTAGCAAAGATGATAACACCTAATCATTCCGGACAGACACAAGCAAAAACGCATGACATAAATTTTGCAACAGCCTAGGCTACACCTAAACATTAGAAATCTGACATGCTGTATCGGATGAAAACAAGACTATTTTTCAGTCCGCTCAACCACTCGGGGACCTACACCAGTCTGCTTTTGCAGTTGTCAGAAGCCACTTCTCATGTGCCTACTCATCCACTGGCACATTGAATGTTTCCCCTCCAAGCACTGGAGTACCCCACCAATTTTCTCTCATTACTGTATGTAGAGACAATCACTTACACAATCACATTAATACACATCAATGATTTTACTCCGTGCTTAGACTAACTCATTCTTAGACAAAAGAGCTAACTGTGTAGTGTGTTGTCTTATAGTTTTTTTTTTCTTCCCAGTCAAATCCTGTCCTGCACTGGTCAAGCCTCTGAACACCTCAACTCATGTCTTATACCCTCATTCAATCACTGCTGTGATCCCTTTCCAACACGGTGTAAGTAGCCCTCTAATTACCATTCCCCATAATATTGTACTATAAATGTCTTTATTAAATGCTTTAGGTTAAAATAATTTGTCTTTGACAATTTATGAAACACACTTTGGTCTCCGCGTGTTAAGGTTTTCTTTCGTCAAAGGAGAGGCGGACCAAAATGCAGCGTGGTTATTTCGATTCATGTTTAATGAAAGATAAACACGAACAATACAAAACAATAAACGCAAAAACCTAAACAGCCTTATCTGGTGCAAACAAACACTGAGACAGGAACAATCACCCACGAAACACTCAAAGAATATGGCTGCCTAAATATGGTTCCCAATCAGAGACAACAATAAACACCTGCCTCTGAGAACCACTCTAGGCAACCATAGACTTACCTAGACAACTCTACTATACCACAATCCCATAACCTACAAAAACCCCAAGACAAAAACTCACCACATAAATAACCCATGTCACACCCTGGCCTGACCAAAATAATAAAGAAAACAAAATACTAAGACCAGGGCGTGACACTGTGAGTTCGTCACCTATACCGTGTGTGTCCCATCCTCTTCCCTTTTTCAAGTCACCAGCCTCCACTGGTACTGTTGTACTTGTGCTTCTCCTCCCAAGTCTCAGTCGATTGGACACCCCACCAACAACAGTGGCAGCTTGTTCTAAGGAACATGAATAAAGAAAGGAACTTGAAGCAAATGAGTACAAGTTAAAGAGGAAAGGAAGAGAGAACAATGACACTGCTAATTATGCTAATCTAGTTGGCTGAATTAGCACAACAGAACCCAAAGCTGTTTCATCCACAGTTCCAGAGGGCCCTGGGCCAAAATGCCCCAGCCTCCATCTGTGGCCGTATCCACAAAGTGTCTCAAAGGTCCTAGGAATCCTGTCGAAACTCCCAGCTCAGAGTTGGTTTTAGGATGATGTTATTAACACACTGCTCAGACAAGCTCTGAGCCAGGAGTAAAATCAACTCATAAAAGCTTATATCAGTAGGTAATCACGACAGTTCGAAGTATCGCAAAGGAAAGATAGTGATGATGCTCATTTACACTGTTGCAAAGGATGAGGATTATACAACGGGTGTGTCTAATGCTGGATGCTAATTGGTTAAAACCACATTCCAGCCGGTGTCTATTCCACAAATTACCACCAGCTAAATCCATGATGTCGAAATGCCTATTTACTCTTCCATCTCACTGCGCAATCCACGGTCTCATCAGCTCCAACAGGCAATTTACAGTATGTACATGATCTACACTGTAGAAACCAGCATTTGGTTTTCAATAGCGGAGTTTTGTAATAACGTTGCTGTCTGTCTCTACAACATTTGCAACAATGTTTCAATATTGAAATTCAATCTCCAGCTGTTCTATGGTAATGAACGTGTCAGGACGAGACAGACAGGCTGGCAGCTTTTCTCAGCCAGTCAAAATCATGAATCAGCATATTTTATTTTTATTTTTTTTTGCTTCCTTTTCTCCCCATCAGCATATTTTTTATTTTTTTTTTTTTTGGGGGGGGATTTTACTTCCTTTTCTCCCCAATTTCGTGGTATCTGATTGTTAGTAGCTACTATCTTGTCTCATCGCTACAACTCCCGTACTTGCTCGGGGGAGACTAAGGTCGAAAGCCATGTGTCCTCCGGAACACAACCCAATCAAGCCGCTTCTTAACTGCTTCTTAACACAGCGCGCATCCAACCCGGAAGCCAGCCGCACCAATGTGTCGGAGGAAACACCGTGCACCTGGTTAGCGTGCACTGCGCCCAGCCCGCCACAGGATTAATTCCATCTTCATTTTTAAGTGTTGTGTTAGATGTGTAGTTGGCTATCTCTTCTGAACAGTAGCCTTGTGAGAGAGACATCACAAGGGCTCTAATTCCCCATGCGTCAGCTGTTCGGCTGGTGAGCTTTTGTCGAAGCTGGACCGTTTATGAAGTGGCAAAAGCATCATTTTAGTCACATATTCTCTCAGGGCAAAATAACTTGGAGAAGTGTTTTGGATCCTCTTTGAGAAGCCCTTCCCAAAATGTCTTGCACTGATCATGAGCTCCATTTGAGACATCCCGTAGAAGTGGACCTTAGGAGGTGTTTATTTTAAAACCAGGTCAATCGTGTTATCTGGTGTTATGTTTCCATTGATCTTGGTCCTGAATCGTGAGTGACTATGCCTCATCACACCATGCCTAGAGAGTTGGTGGATTAGTCCCTACACCCTACATAAGCACTTGCATACACGCGCGCACACACATGCACATACTGTACGCACACACAATAAGCTTACGGCGGCCCAAGAGTGGCTTGCCATTGACAAAGTTAGTGGCCCATAATTATGTGTTCATTTGAGCAAGGCACTTAACCCTCATTTGCTCCAGGGGCACCGCCCTACTATGGCTGACCCTGTAAAACAACACATTTCACTGCATCTTTCCGGTGTATGTGACAAAACATCTTATTGTTTATTATTATTCACAGTGGGCCCATGACTATAGTGGTGTGCTGCCTAATATGCACCAGTGAATAAGTACTTGCTAGCTCACACACACACACACACACACACATACACACTGCACAAGACCTTCTCCAGCCTGACCAAGACTGAGGTTGTCTTAGGCAGGGGGAATCTGTTTCCCAATAAATTAATTCAGACACACGCACACACAGGAGGTTATTTGGACTCTACTTATGAGAGACCAAATAAGAATGGAGACTGGCATGTTTGCAAGTTGTGTGGCCCTTCACCATTTTAGTTAGCTCCCATGCCCCAAACCATGGCAAGTCTCCAGTCTTTTCCCCTTGGTTAGGTGATGTTCCTGGGTACAGCTAGGGGTTTCTAGTCAAGCTTTCTCTCTGGGCCCTTGGGGTTAACGTGTCATTCAGAGTGGATTCTCTGGTTCTCCTGCCTACTCTAAATTATTCAAATGTTTACCAAGATGTCGCAATGCGGTTTAGAGTTTCTTTTGCCTTCTGAAGTGGCCCTTATTGTTCCAGCTATTATAAAAATCTTGGAAATGCTTGCAGAGGCTATTTCATGGCACACCAGGGACTTGTGTCATCTTCATTTGAATGAAGAAGTGAGAAGCAATCAGGCAGAGGTGGTTTTACCTAACGTCCCCTTGGTGTAGCTAGCTGAAGAGGGCTATGTCGTCGTATTCATTTTGTATCACAGAGTAGACCCAAGATCTGGGAATTGTGAATGCGTGCATGTCTGTTTAATGGTGGTGGTTTGTATCTGGCATGGATGTGCCCAAGAGGCAGCTCCGGTTCCTCCGTCACAGATTCTTCCAGACAACCCCCCTCCTGCCCTCTGACCAACACACACACATATTCCTCCCATCCCTCAACCCTCAACCCTGCACTAAACTGAAAATCTCTCTCTCGCACACACATGCACACACACAAAGGCGTAGGAGCATATGCCCTGCCCCCCCAATGTTAAAAGCAGGTCAAATGGTCCCCCTAATAAAAATGGTATAAATACAATTCTGCAAGACTTTTATTTTGAAAACGAGTCACCAGATTTTTCTATTGGTTACAGACTTTTGGCCTCCCATCCAATTCTAACCACCTCTCGCCAGCTTTGTATTCATGTTACCTGATGAAATTGCTGTACAATAGGATCTTGTTGCCATCTGATGCACATTCAGATGTCATAAATCAGCACTGCAGAGCTCTCCCTGTACTATGCCGTACCTTGATAGTATTACTGTTGATGATATCTGGAAATGTGCATGTACACCCTGGCCCATCTCCTGTTGCTAGCCCCAATTCTGACTTGTGCTCTGACATCTGCTTCACTGATTTCTGCTCTTGTAAAAGCCTACGTTTTCTGCATGTTAACATTAGAAGCTTATTACCTAAAATATATAAATTGAAAGTGTGGGTTCACAGCTCCAATCCAGATGTGTTGGTCATTACTGAGACGTGGTTAAGGAAGAGTGTTTTGAATACTGATGTTAATCTTTCTGGTTATAACCTTTTTCGGCAAGACAGATCTTCCAAAGTTGGGGGAGTGCCCATCTTTACCAAGGATCACCTTCAGTGCTCGGTTGTCTCCACCAAGTCTGTCCCCAAACAATTTGATTTGCTGGTTTTAAGCATTAAACTTTCAAACGGCTCTTTGACTGTTGCCAGGTAGGGCACCGGCCTGTACCCTACCTGCCTAAGCTCTCTCCTGGCCCCTTACACCAAGTCTGAATTTGTCCTTAAACCACCTGACCAAGTCCTAAAGCAATGGGACTCCCTAAATCTTTCTCCAAACACCCAAAAAAGGCTACTCTGTTAACCTCACAAATAATCCTGATAGGTATCATTCTGGTGTTTTCTGTAATGACCTTAGTAATCACAAGTGTCTATGATCATTTGTCATAGACACTTGCTAAGAAACTTTAATGAGCAAGCCTTCCTTCATGAACTGGCCTCTGTAAAATGGTATAGAATCAGTTTGATCCCCTCTGTTGAAGACGCTTGGACCTTTTTTTTCTTCTTCAGTGGTATTGTCAACAAACAAGCAACCATAAAGAAAATGAGAATTAAAAACAGGTTCAGCCCCTGGTTCAACTGTGATCTTGCAGAGTTACTCCACCTCAAGAATTGCATTTGGTGAAATGCTAGGCACACGCATACTCAAGCTGACTGGCCCCCGTTCAGGCAAATGAGAAATAAGTGCACTCAGGCTATCTGGAAGGCCAAAGTTAGTTACTTCAAGGAGCAGTTCTCTCTCTGCGGGTCTAACCCCAAGAAATTCTGGAAAACGGTTAAAGACCTGGAGAATAAACCCTCCTCGTCACAGCTGCCCATGTCCCTTAATGTTGATGATGTGGTTGTTACTGACAAGAAGCACATAACTGAGCTCTTTAATCACCACTTCATTAAGTCAGGATTCCTGTTTGACTCAGCCATGCCTCCTTGCCCGTCCAACATTTCCTCATTTCCCACCCATTCTAACATAACTATCCCTGATGCTTCTCCCTCTTTTTCCCCTGCCCCACTACAAAGTTTCTCCCTGCAGGCAGTTACTGGGTCCAAGGTGCTACAGGAGCTCCTGAAATTTCATCCCAAAATAGACCCTTTCTTCTTTAAGGTTGCTGCCCCTATCAACGCCAAGCCTATCTCCGACCTTTTAACCTGTCTCTCCTCAGGCAGCCACGGCTCATCCTTTATTTAAAGGGGAAGATCAAGCTGATCCTAACTGTTATAGGCCTTTATCTATTTTGCCCTGTTTTATCAAGTGTTGGAAAAAATTGTCAATCAACTGACTGGCTTTCTTGATGTCGATAGTATTCTTTCTGGTATGCAATCTGGTTTCCGCACAGGTTATGGATGTCACTGCAACCTTAAAGTTCCTTAATGATGTCACCATTGCCCTTGATTCTAAGCAATGTTGTGCTGCTATTTTTATTGACTTGGCCAAAGCTTTTGATATGTTAGACCATTCCATTCTTGTGGGCCGGCGGTGGAGTATTGGTGTATCTGAGAGGTCTTTGGCCTGGTTTGCTATCTACCTCTCTCAAAGAGTGCAGTGTATAAAGTCAGAACATCTGCTTTCTCCGCCACTGCCTGTCACCAAGGGAGTACCCCAAGGCTTGATCCTAGGCCCCACACTCTTCTCAATTTACATCAACAACATAGCTCAGACATTAGGAAGCTCTGAGTTTTATACTCAGCTGGCCCCTCCCCAGCATTTGTGTTAAATGCTCTACAACAAAGCTTTCTTAGTGTCCAACAAGCTTCTCTACCATTAACCTTGTTCTGAACATCTCCAAAACAAAGGTCATGTGGTTTGGTAAGAATGCCCCTCTCCCCACAAGTGTGATTACTGCCTCTGAGGGTTTTGAGATTGAGGTAGTCACCTCATACAAGTACTTGGGAGTATGGCTAGACGGTACACTGTCCTTCTCTCAGCACATATCAAAGCTGCAGGCTAAAGTTGAATTCACTGTGTTAAATGAGGCCTCACCTCCTGGTTACACTAGTGACCATATCCCCTGCGCATCCCGCAGATGCGGAGGTGTTGCTAACATTTACGATAGCAAATTTCAATTTACAAAAAAAAATGACGTTTCCGTCTTTTGTTCGTCTTGTTTCGTCTTTTGTTGTGGATCTTAATCCTGGACTATGAGGAAAAACATTATCAGACCACCATGTTATTACGTTTGCAATCGCAACAAATAATCTGCTCAGACCCCAACCATGGATTATCAAAAGCTGTGCTATAAATTCTGACAACCCAAAGATTCTTAGACTCCCTTCCAGACTACCTCCACCGACCCAAGGACATCAGAGTACAAACATCACCTAACCACCTAACTGAGGAACTCAATTTAACCTTGAGCAATACCCTAGATGCAGTCTCAACCCTAAACTAAAAACATTTGTTATAAGAAACTAGCTCCCTGGTATACAGAAAATACAGTATAAACTGCTGCTCGACCATCCTATTTTCCAACTTAATTGAGGGAAATAGTATCAAATAAATGTAGGATTGTTCTTGTCTTTGCAAACTAAAAAGCAGCATTCCCCAAGAGGATGGCTTTCTCTTCAGCAGTGATAACTTCATGAACATCTTTCAGGAAAAGGTCATTATCAATTAGAAAGCAAATTATGGACTCCTCTTTAAATCTGCGTATTCCTCCAAAGCTCAGTTGTACTGAGTCTGCACAACTCTGCCAGGACCTAGGATCAAGGGAGAGACTCAAGTTTTTTTAAATGATATCTCTTGACACATTGATGAAAATAATCATGGCCTCAACCTTCAAGCTGCATACTGGACCCTATTCCAACTAAACTACTGAAAGATCTGCTTCCTGTGCTTGGCCCTCCTATGTTGAACATAATACATGGCTCTCTATTCATGTGTATCAAACTCACTAAAAGTGGCAGTAATAAAACATCTCTTGAAAAGGCCAAACCTTGACCCAGAAAATATAAAACCCTATTGGCCTATATCAAATCTCCCATTCCTCTCAAAACATTTTGAAAAAGCTGTGGCGCACCAACTCACTGCCTTCCTGAAGACAAACAATGTATACAAAACGCTTTAGTCTTGTTTTAGACCCATCATATCACTGACACTGCACATGTGAAGGTGGTAAATGACCTTTTAATGGTGTCAGACAAAGGCTCTGCATCTGTCCTCGTGCTCCTAGACCTTAGTGCTGCTTTTGATACCATCGATCACCACATTCTTTTGGAGAGATTGGAAACCCAAATTGGTCTACACGGACAAGTTCTGACCTGGTTTAGATCTTATCTGTCGGAAAGATATCAGTTTGTCTCTGTGGATGGTTTGTCCTCTAACAAATCAACTGTACATTTGGTGTTCCTCAAGGCTCCGTTTTAGGACCACTATTGTTTTCACTATATATTTGTCCTCTTGGTGATGTCATTCGGAAACATGTTAACTTTCACTGTTATGCAGACGATACACAGCCGTACATTTCGATGAAACATGGTGAAGCCCCAAAATTTCTCTCCCTGGAAGACCGTGTTTCAGACATAAGGAAGTGGATGGCAACAAATGTTCTACTTTTAAACTCGGACAAAACAGAGATGCTAGTTCTAGGTCCCAAGAAACAAAGATCTTCTGTTGAATCTGACAATTAATATTGATGGTTGTACAGTCGTCTCAAATAAAAATGAAGGACCTCTGCGTTACTCTGGACCCTGATTTTCTCTTTAGAGGAACATATCAAGACTGTTTCAAGGACAGCTCTTTTCCATCTAAGTAACATTGCAAACATAAAACTTTCTGTCCAAAAATTATGCAGAAAAATTAATCCATGCTTCTGTCACTTCTAGGTTAGAATACTGCAATGCTCTACTTTCCAACTACCTGGATAAAGCACTAAATGAACTTCAGTTAGTGCTAAACACTGCTGCTAGAATATTGACTAGAACCAAAACATTTGTTCATATTACTCCAGTGCTAGCCTCTCTACACACGGTTTCCTGTTAAGGCAAGGGCTGATTTCAAGGTTTTCCTGCTAACCTACAATCAATACATGGGCTTGCTCCTACCTATCTTCCAATTTGGTCCTGCCGTACATACCTACACGTACGCTACGGTCACAAGACGCAGGCCTCCTTACTGTACCTAGAATTTATAAGCAAACAGCTGCAGGCAGGGTTTTACGGATTTGTCTGCCTATCCATGTGAGAGATGTGAGAGAGACAGACTCTGTTTCAACCTTTTAAGTCTTTATTGAAGACTCATCTCTTCAGTATGTCCTTTGAGTGTAGTCTGGCCCAGGAGTGTGAAGGTGAACGGAAAGGCACTGGCGCAACGAACCGCCCTTGCTGTTTCTGCCTGGCCGGTTCCCCTCTCTCCACTGAGATTCTCTGCCTCAACCCCTATTACAGGGGCTGAGTCACTGGCTTACTGGTGCTCTTCAATGCCATCCCTTGGAGGGGTGCCTCACATGAGTGGGTTGAGTTACTGACGTGGTCTTCCTGTCCGGGTTGTCGCCCCCCCTCCCCCTTGGGTTGTGCCGTAGGGGAGATCTTTGTGGGCTATACTCAGCCTTGTCTCAAGATTGTAAGTTGGTGGTTGAAGATGTCCCTCTAGTGGTGTGTGGGCTGTGCTTTGGCAAAGTGGAGAGGGTTATATCCTGCCTGTTTGGCCCTGTCCGGGGGTATCGTCGGACGGGGCCACAGTGTCTCCCGACCTCTCCTGTCTCTGACTCCAGTATATAGGCTGCAATGGTTTATATGCCGGGGGGCTAGGGTCAGTCTGTTATATCTGGAATATTTCTCCTGTCTCTGGTGTTCTGGTGTTCTGTGTGAATGTAAGTATGCTTTCTATAATTCTCTCCCTATTTCTCTCTTTCTTTCTTACTTTCTTTCTCTCTGAGGACCTGAGCCCTAGGACCATGCCTCAGGACGTCCTGGCCTGATGACTCCTTACTGTCCCCAGTTCACCTGGTCATGCTGTTGCTCCAGTTTCAACTCCTGAGCCCTAGGACCATGCCCCTTCAGGACATTCTACCTGATCCCAGACCTGACTGTTTTCAACTCCCCAGACCACCTGGCCATGCTGCTGCTCCAGTTTCAAACTTTTACCTGACTGTGACTGTTGCATCCTTTCAACCACTGTTCTGCCTGATTATTATTCGACCATGCTGGTCATTTATGAACATTTGAACATCTTGGCCATGTTCTGTTATAATCTCCACCCGGCACAGCCAGAAGAGGACTGGCCACCCCACATAGCCTGGTTCCTCTCCAGGTTTCTTCCTAGGTTTTGGCCTTTCTAGGGAGTTTTTCCAAGCCACCGTGCTTCTACACCTGCATTGCTTGCTGTTTGGGGTTTTAGGCTGGGTTTCTGTACAGCACTTTGAGATATCAGCTGATGTACGAAGGGCTATATAAATAAATTTGATTTGATTTGATTTGATGTCATGGCATCAGTCTTTTTCAACTAGTTTGTGCATAGTGACACCTACTGACATGAACTGGTAAAGCAAGTTTGGTTAGAATAGAGTGGAATAAAATGAATGACATTCAATAAAATCTGAGTCATGAAAAGGGGGATATTATTTTCAATGAAAATGTTGAAAGTAGTTAATTTAATGAATGTAATTTATGGATTTTACAGGCAATCAGTTCCTATAGTGAGCCCAACTGAACAAACCTCTGGTGGACCAGATGGAGACCAGGACAACAATAGGTTCGGGCTTTCATGACTTGAGCATTCAAAAAAAGTTATTACAAGGTCTACTGTCTTAATTGTAACTCTGCCTTACATAAATCTTCTAGAAAGAATCATTTTAGAAGAGCACTGTAATCAGATGAACAAATAATAGGTTTTATGTCATAAAATTTAAACCTGTCTGTCCATTGCTTAACATTGTGCATAGAGGGAAATATATACTTAAAGACATTGTTTCTTTTCTTTGCATAACACTCATCCCTGCTATAGTAGTTCATTAAACTACAGAGTATGTTCTCCATTGAAGTTGTTGTCTCTGGCTCTTTTGGTATCAGATTTAGAATGAGTAAGAGCAAGGTTTGTGGTAGTTTGAAAGAGTTTGATCCACCTTAGGTCAGGAGTGTTTCCAATCCACATAACCTGACAAGAAAACCCCCAGTCCTATAGTGATAGCACAGATGAAAAGGGAAGCTATCTAAAACAATAATATTTCGTCATGGCCTACGAAGAGGACCCTGGACCCATACCTGACCAGGTCATGAGATCAGGAAACACTCTAGGCCCCAGTAAAGACACATACACATTTTGCCACACCACCTTGGAACCTGCGGTGTCACCTCTGGCTAATGAGGTGCAGTTCAAGAACAAATAATTATTTTTGAACAACTTTTTACTGACTCAAGACTTCTGAACTCATGATTCGTTTTTTTCTGAGTGACTCATTTTAGATATTAGTTTGACCTGCTGGCCGCAATGAATTATCCAGCACGATTAATATGCTCCGACCAACAACTGTCTGTCATATGGGCATAGGCAAAATAGATCATTCTGCAGGCAGCATAGAGAAGAAAACTATATTGAATGCAATTAATTGATTATTGAAGGTTATGATTGTCACAGCTTTGTAGAACCAAAACATAAACAGCCTCTGCTGAACAAACTCGAGAACGAATCGTTTGGGGTGCTGCAGTTCAAACAATATTGTGCTGGTCACCTTCACTGTAGTAAAGCAACGCATTCTGCCAAGAGTTGTTCACAATCTAGTCCGGTTGAAGCCAAACAAGACCTTGTTTCAAATACTGTATACCAAGAAATAATAGTATTTGTACGCCTAGCAATCAACAAATGTACATGGCTTAAAGCATGCTTTTACAGTCTCAGTCAAAAATGACAGCTTAGGGTCGCAAAGGTAGGGATTCTTATGTTGAAGATGTAAAGAATATTTGCTGTTCTGTGGTGTGTAATGAGGAGCAACCAGATGCTGCACTTGACACATTTATGAAATGACTTATTCCAGTTATTAATAAGCATGCAGCCATTAAGAATATGACTGCAAAAAAATGGTTAAATCCCCATGGATTGATGAGGAATTGGAAAATGGTATGGTTGAGAAGGATGAGGCAAAGGGAATAGCAAATAAGCCTGGCTGCACAGCTGACTGGCAAACATACTGTACAATAAATTCAGAAATCATGTGACTAAAGTGAACAAAAAGGAGAAGGAGAAAATGTACTATGAAACAAAGATAAATTATAGGAAAAATGATGGTAAAAAAGCTTTGAAGAACCTTAAATGAAATGTTGGACAAAAAGACAAACTCGGCTCCATCATTCATTGAATCAGATGGCTCAATCACCACAAAACCCACTGATATTGCCAATTACATTAATGCTTTTTCATACCTGCCGCCCCAGGTATGACATGCCAACAACTAATTCTGAACTTACACATCCATGCATAACTGACCGAATTATAAAAGACAAGCATTGTTATTTTGAATTCCATAAAGTGAGTGTGGAAGAGGTGAAAAATGGTCTATCATCAATGACAAGCCACCTGGGTCTGACAACTTGGATGGAAAATGACTGAGGCTGACAGTGGACAGATGATATTGCAACTCCTATTTGCCCTCTCTTCAACCTAAGCCTACAGGAAAGTGTGCACCCTCAGCCCTAAAGGGAAGCAAAAGTCATTCCATTACCCAAGAATAGTAAAGCACCTCTATTGGCTCAAACAGCTGACCAATCAGGTTGTTACCAACCGTTAGTAAACTTTTGAAAAAAACTGTGATTGAGCAGATACAATGCTATTTCACAGTAAAGAAATTAACAACAGATTTTCAGTACGCTTACAGGGAAGGGCATTCAACATGTACGCACTTACACAAATTGCTGATGATTGGCTGAGAGAAATTGATAATTAAAAGATTGTGGGAGATGTTTTCTTAGGGTTCCCGAGTGGCGCATCAGTCTAAGGCACTGCATCTCAGTACAAGAGGTGTCACTACAGTCCCTGATTCAAGTCCAGGCTGTATTACATCCAGCCGTGATTGGGAGTCCCATAGGCCGGCGCACAATTGGCCCATCATCGTCCGGGGTAGTCCGTCATTGTCAAAAAGAATTTGTTCTTAACTGACTTGCCTAGTTAAATACAGAAACATAAAATAAAACACTATAGCTTTTCACAATATTGATCATAATCTGCTGCTGGAAAAAGCGTATGTGTTATGGCTTTACGTCCCCTGCACTATTGTGGATCTAGAGTTACCTGTCTAACAGAACACAGAGGGTGTTCTTTAATGGAAGCCTCCAACATAATCTAGGTAGAGTCAGGCATTCCCCAGAGCAGCTGTCTAGGTTCCTTACTTTTTCAATCTTTACTAATGACTTGCCACTGGCGCTGAGTGAAGCCTGTGTGTCTATGTATGTTGATGAACTAAAACACTAAACCCTAAACCTCAACTAAATCTTGTAATGAATAATGTGGAAATGTAACAAGTTGAGACTAAACTTTTGTCATGGTCAAAACATATTGATACAACGGTAGCTAAGATGGGGATAGGTCTGTCCATAATAAAGCACTGCTCTGCCTTCTTAACACTATCAACAAGTTAGGTTCTACAGGCCCTTGTTTTGTCTCACCTGGACTACTGTCCAGTCGTGTGGTCAGGTGCCACAAAAAAGGACTTAGGAAAATTACAATTGGCCCAGAAATGTACACAGAGAGCTAACAATATTATGCATGTCAATCTCTCATGGCTCAAAGTAGAGGAGAGATTTACTTCATCACTACTTGTATTTGTGAGAAGTATTGACATGTTGAATGCACCGAGCTGTCAGTTTAAACTACTAGAACACAACTCAGACACCAATGCATACCCCACAAGACATGCCACCAGGTCTCTTCACAGTCCCCACATCCAGAACAGACTATGGGAGGTGCACAGTACCACATAGAGCCATGACATGTCTACTATTCCACATCAAGTAGCTCATGCAAGCAGTAAAATAAGACTTTAAAAATAGATAAAAATACAACTTATGGGACAGCAGGGACTGAGAAGAGGCACATCGGCACAGACACGATAACATATATAGACACACACACATGGATTTAGTGTGGTAGAGGACTGAAATCTGTTTTGTAATGTATAGAACTGCCTTTATTTTGCTGGACCCCATTTAGAGTAAATGCTGCCTTGACAACAGCTAAATGGGATCCATAACTAATACCAATGTTGGTCAATTAAGGAATATGCTATTTAATCAGATGCCATCTAGTGTTTTCTTTTGGGAGTGTCAGGTTATCACAAATCTCTGGCCCTCTGTGTGGCCTTAGCACAGGTAAAATAGATTTTGAAATAGAATGACTTAGCTGCAAAACATTACCCTAAATATAAACCAACTCAGTGAACACCATATATATTTTATTTCAGTGTTCTCAATTATTTTACCATGTCAATACTTCTTGGTTGTAAAAGTTGTGGCAGTTGTGAAAAGAAAATAATCAAATCAAATCAAATTTTATTTGTCACATACACATGGTTAGCAGATGTTAATGCGAGTGTAGCGAAATGCTTGTGCTTCTAGTTCCGACAATGCAGTAATAACCAACAAGTAATCTAACAATTCCAAAACTACTGTCTTATACAGTGTAAGGGGATAAAGAATATGTACATAAGGATATATGAATGAGTGATGGTACAGAGGAGCATAGGCAAGATACAGTAGATGGTATCGAGTACAGTATATACATATGAGATGAGTATGTAAACAAAGTGGCATAAAGTGGCTAGTGATACATGTATTACATAAGGATGCAGTCGATAATATAGAGTACAGTATATACGTATGCATATGAGATGAATAATGTAGGGTAAGTAACATTATATAAGGTAGCATTGTTTAAAGTGGCTAGTGATATATTTACATTTCCCATCAATTCCCATTATTAAAGTGGCTGGAGTTGAGTCAGTGTCAGTGTCAGTGTTTTGGCAGCAGCCACTCAATGTTAGTGGTGGCTGTTTAACAGTCTGATGGCCTTGAGATAGAAGCTGTTTTTCAGTCTCTCGGTCCCAGCGTTGATGCACCTGTACTGACCTCGCCTTCTGGATGATAGCGGGGTGAACAGGCAGTGGCTCGGGTGGTTGATGTCCTTGATGATCTTTATGGCCTTCCTGTAACATCGGGTGGTGTAGGTGTCCTGGACTTGCAGTTATCAAAAATGCCATTGTTGATTTGACACCATTCTCATCAGGTCATTTTCCCCTTTAACCAAATGGTCTACGCACTAGAAACTCAGTTACTATTTGGACACCAAAATGTGTAGCAATATTTTCTCAGTTTGAAGTATTAAAGTTAAGCTTGCCTGTTAGTTACCAAAATGGTAGACTTCAGTAATTTTGGTAAATTATCAGTATCTTTGCAACCATGTGACAGCTCCAACAAGCCCCGTATGATGAACGAGAGGCTTGTAGATTTACTATTGAGTATTCAGTTCAGAGTTTGCTGTAGGGGAACTAGTGTGCATTACCAATTGAAATTAACAAAATGAGGTAGGATTGAGTGTGGCAGTAAGAGCCGAATGTTATCATTAGAAAATACACCATAACAGCTGGCTAACGGATTTACCCAGCAGGACACAAGGGTTTGATTGACTTGTTGGCCATTTTATAAACTTGGGATACGCAGAGTGAAGGTCTACAGCAACTGTAGTTACCCATTTCACACCTATGGCCCTAGAGTTGACAGTTGGGTCCTTCATTGACATGGCACTATTACAAGATGCGGTAAAGGACACCCTCTGGTCAGACGTAACATCCTTTATTAAACTTCTCCTATTGTTATGACCCTCAGCCACTAGTAGGTCTACAATTGTCAGTATTTATCACTGGTATGAAGATGCTCAGTAAGACAGAGCAAAGAATCCGAATAGACTGAATCATTACTACAGGTCAACACTTACAAAGCAACAAAAACATTTGTGATCTTTTTAATTGTTTTACAAGATGCCTTGCCTCCAAAATACAATAGTGTTGTCAACAGAAACATCAATGTTACAGCTGTGTTGCACTGCACCAGTTTAACACTCTCCCCTCCCTATAAATGTAAAGCCAGTAGGATCTATCAGAGAAGCCAGGAGTCCTGGTCTGAGGCTGGAGGCCGTAGCCTGGGGATGGAAGTGGTTTAGCTCTGGCCTCCCAGGGTGTGCTTGTCAAACAGGTACTCTGCCATCTTGTTTTTGACAGCATCCATCTTGGTGAGGTTGGTGATGTGGTCTCCCAGCTTCTTAATGGCTTCCACCTGCTCATTCAGGTAATGGGTCTCCAGGAAGTCACACAGCTAAAGAGGGAAAACACAGGTCAGACAAGAGAATGACTACAGATCATTGTAGATACAGTAACACACAAGAGCCTGGTGGTAATGGCATAAGTGCAGATATAACTAGGCAAGTCAGTTAAAGGCAAGTCAGTTAAGAAAATTTACAAGAAAATCCTAACGTGGAACAGTGGGTTAACTAACTTGTTCAGGGGCGGAACAGATTTTTAGCTTCTCAGCTAGAGGATTCGAGCCAGCAACCTTCTGGTTACTGGACCAACGCTCTAACCGCTAGGCAACCTGCCACCCCTTATGCTTTAGCTGCATTGTGTGCATAGTATGCATCTGGACTATCGTGTACTTGCAAAGCAGCAGGTCACACAATCCTGTGTCATTAGTTATCATCTCCTGGGACAGTACCTGTATTCTATGTGATTTCACCATAACTTACATGGGGGTCAACCTTGTCAGAGGCAATCTTGTGCAGGTCCAGCAGGGCCTGGTTCACATTCTTCTCCAGCTGCAGAGCACACTGCATGGCCTCCAGCCCATTGCTCCACTCATCACGTTCTGGCTTCTACACAGGACAGAGTGAACACAGGAGGGTTAGGGACTACTAGCAGACATTAAGGTCAGGATAAAGTGAACAGTGTTACTTCTCACACTCAGTTCAGTGGTTAGAGGCAGTATGTTCAGGACTACAGGTTCTCTAGATCAACTTAACGCTGGAGACACTTTCCTCCATGGAGTAAAAACATTTTCTATCAGTCTACAATCTCAAATGTGTTTCCTATGCTCAAGGGCTCACCTTGATGTCCTGGAGTAAAATGCGTCCACCTCTCTTGTTCTGGAAGGAGAGTTGCTTCTCCGCGTGCTCCCGCTCCTCGTCGCTGTTCTCCTTGAAGAAATGCGCGAAGCCAGGCAGAGCCACATCGTCACGGGAGAAATAGAAAGCCTGGGTGGATAAACATAAAACATTGTAGTTAGAAGAAAAAAAAATGCCAAACATGAATCGGCATTCTGTTCATGTTGTGGCAACTAAGCTTGATGATATAGGCATGAATAAATCTAGTCTGTAATCTATTTGGTAACCTGAGAATTAACCTGTCAAGGAGTTGTTACGCGCTCTGTCCAAGGTAGGATAGATTCCCGGCTTCATTTGGATGTTATACCTACCTGGAGGCAATTAATAGCCAAGCCAAGTATAACTCAAATGTGTACTTAACGGAGTTGAGGTTATTGGCTACAGAAAAGTCAGGTGAAAAGTGGAGTTTAGGCGCAGGCATAATAATAAACAGGTAGATCAACAAAACGGTCATCTTGGTAGACTCCTTACCATTGAAGTGTAGGTGTAGGAGGCAAACATCTCCAAATTGATCATCCGGTTGATGGCAGCTTCGCAATCGTGGTGATAGTTCTGGCGGATCTGAGACTCCATTTTGGCAGATTATTTTATATCTAAATGAACGGTACAAAAAAAAGGGTTTATTCGACTATCTTGCTATTATAGTTCAAGTAAGTGTTATGTTATCAATCAGGAATGTTCTATAATGCGGGACGAAGGCAGAGGAGTTCCGTTCAATCACTGTTGAAGCAAGAACTTCTTCATGCGTCTTCTCAGACTTTTGAACTGGAACGAGTCTTGTTCGCTCTATTTATTGTTCC